>NW_017098131.1:0-13577 GCF_001412225.1 Nicrophorus vespilloides
GCACAGGAAAGTATCTATACTTTAGCAGATATTTGGAAAATTGCTCACTGCTACTAATATTCGCGCCTCCCCTTAGACAAGTCCACGCCTCACAGTTTGGAAAACGCTGGTTTAGACTAATAGATCATTTCTATTAACTATCTTGACAAATTGTGTAGTTCTTGTAATGGTGGGTATTCTATACTTGGTATTCATTTGTTATTATCTGTATATGTTAATGCTTCACTACAACTTGAGAGATGTAATTTCGTATATATGCAAAAGGAAATATTTGTATTGAAGATTAGATAAATTCCATAAGTAATGATTAATATTTCCTTAATTCATATTCAAATTGGAGACATTCATTTTTTTTTTGTGTTATATTACCATAAGTTGTATGCATAAAACAGTGGAATTAATGATGCGGCCATCAGATATACCTTAATGACCCTTTGTTGGATCTATCAGATTACTGTTCGGATGCGCCACGAAATATAATATTTCGTTTGACCTCCAGACGCCGGAGCCTCTCGGATATTTCAGCATCTATTCACCTTCGCGGAAACCTCATTAAGACAGCACTTTTTTGCTATTTATGCAGCAGCAGCAAATTTCGCATGGGCGAGGCTCAGTCATGGCACGGCGCGATGACAGGACGAGAGATTGCCGAAGGAACAAGGATTTAATGAGGCGCTCTTGAGGAGATGAGCGTAGGAAAAAGGAAGATGAAAAGAAGGAACAAAAAAAAAAGAAGGAGCACGGGTTTAAGCAAATTATGTCGTCGGGTATTCGAGAAAATAACGACGACACATCTCGTTACCAGAGAGTAGGCGCTCTATCTGAGCTCGTGTGGTTTATGGTAGACTCTCGCCAGTATTCTATGGTGGAGACCCATAGGGTGGGTTTGACTGCAACAAAAAGACGTCCACAAAGACATCGGTACTCTGGTATGTCCGATCTTCCCACAACCATCCTCTACTCTATCAAAGCACATACACCACGAATAAATTACTCCTCGACGCTAAATGCAAATGACTTATTCTGCCTTGTCCATTTTGCAGCGACGTACACACACACAACACACTCATTCATTAGTGTTAACTCAAAATAAAACTGCTGTAGCTTCAACACAAGAAAAACGAATACATTTTCACATACATTTATATATTTCCTTGTTTAGTATTATTTACATTTATATTTTTGTATTCATATTCATTGGAAGATGCATATAAAATAATTCAACCGAAAATTGAGACGTTTTCACTTTTTTCAATAAACTATATTAAACGAGGAATGTGAATAGAACTAATCCCGCATTCAAATATCATATTTCTAATGGTAAAACATATGCAAATGCGAGCTTATATAAGCGTATTCTAAAATCGAATCTGGTTTCAGTTTGTGCCTACGAATCCAATAAGAATGCATAAATTATAGCCAGAGATATTTATAATATTATACCTACACACACAAACACTATTAAAAAATAAGAATAAAAACCATAAAGTAAAAATAAAGACGAATGGAAAATGTAACATGGAACTTGAATTATTATTATACTTATGTACCAATGTCGATGGAAAGATTGAGTCATGAGTGATTTATTGGCTTTGTTAAGTACCTCAGTGTATGACACGACTTTGTGATCATTGTTAACTCGAAGACTCGCGGCAATCTTTAAATTGATTATAAATCTCTGTCTTTAATTATCGTCGATTCTTGAGATACGAATGTTAATGGATGAGTCTAATTAGGTTACGCAATAAAAACAATGTTGAGTTACGGAATTTGTATCCTGGATGCACGTTCTTCATTAAATCAATTCCATTGCTTCAAATTAAAATAATAAATTGAAATGTTCTATTATTCAATTAACTATTTTTTTTTGTAAAATTGACTACTTTTGTTTACATTACTTAAAAATTTATAGATTTCTTTTATAATTCAATAATTTTTTTAAATCTTTACAAAAAAAAATTCTGACTAATACAACTACTGAAGTAGAGAACAAATTTAAAGTTATAAAATGAATTTTGAATGTTTGTAACAGATTTACTCTCTGTCTTTAATTATCGTCGATTCTTGAGATACGAATGTTAATGGATGAGTCTAATTAGGTTACGTAATAAAAACAATGTTGAGTTAAGAAATTTGTATCCTGGATGCACGTTCTTCATTAAATCTTTTTCATTGCTTCAAATTAAAATAATAAATTGAAATGTTCTATTGTTCAATTAACTATTTTTTTTTTGTAAAATTGACTACTTTTTTTTACATTACTTAAAAAATTATAGATTTCTTTTATAATTCAATATTTTTTTAAATATTTACAAAAAAAATCTGACCAATACAACTTCTATCAAATATGTAATTTTTTTTCTTTATTGAAGTAGAGAACAAATTCAAAGTTATAAAATGAATTTTGAATGTTTGTAACAGAATTACTCTTACTGATGTTTTTCAGTCGACAATCCTTTTACGAAAAAACATGCTTTTCTGGTTACATCACCTGTCGTTTCGGTGCAAGCAGTTTCTTATTTTCGAGTTGTTGCCCACGCAACATTATCCACGAATCGTTTAGTTTATTGCCGATGGTGCATTAACAGCTCGAAAAGAACTATATTCAAGTAAACTCAATGTTTGGTAGCCGATGATAAGGCTGTCATTATTTAAAAACCCACGGGCGTTGTTTATCTTTAGCATTTACCTTTCCCAACTGTTTCATCTTTAACTTCTTTCTCATATTCTTCTCTGTCTGTTTATATTCGTTTTGTTGTTCTGAGTGCGTGGTGCGTGCAACGAGACAATTTACAATACGGACGAGCCCATGAGTAAATATTTAATATTGGCGCATTCCAATACAATCCTGCAGTAACAAATGTGAACGCATAAATCAATCGGTGCAGTAATGAAGAAGCAACAAACATATTTGAAAGAAAGATGCAGAGAAGATGATCGAGAAGAAGATGAAGAAAGAGGTGGATGCACGATTCTAATGGCACACCAGGAAACCGCGATCCACCGTCCAGATTTCGATCCGTTATGGATGGAGGCGAATGGTTAAATTAATTTTATTCATGATCGTCGTAGGAAAAAAATCGCGGCTCCCAGAGCTTATATATCAACTTCAAAACGCGCACGAGCTTTGCATTGGTAAGCGCGATGTAATCCTTTGCAGCAAGGATAAATTATAGGTAAGGCCGCACCGGTAACATCCATTCCAAACACGGATAAACAAAACATTAGTTTATTGGAAGTCGCGCAGTCTCGATCCATCAAGCGATTTTATTTAATTCATTTAATATACCAGTTCTTGAAATCGCATATTTTTCAATTGGTTTTCTTTTTTTGTATGCTAATAATGCGGATGATTAATCAGATGTTAATTAATTAGGTGGCGATGCAAGTTATTTACGATGCGCGCGTTTTATCACTAGGCCTTTAATAATAATTCTTTTTATCGCCTTATTTATGCGACCATTAAAATTGGATTAAGAGACGAGGCGTGGTGGAAACGCACTTTCCCACAGCAGATCCTGATCGTCTCGTCGCTGATTTCCTAATATATATATCTTTTAATTTATTATTCAGATCCGAAACTCTGCTCGATCCAATTAATTTCGCAACCGCGACATCGAGTCTACTAATTTGTGACCAAAAGCAGTGCATTTTTTTTTCACATCAAGAGGATGTAACCTACAAATTACCTGATGTGAAAGAGGTTGAAGCTCCTTTTTTTTTACCGCAATCAACCGCTTCGAATTACCCTTTTTTTTCACTACCCGATACAATTAATTAACTACATAAATATTCAACAGATTCATCCTTAAAGGATATAAGATCTTAGGAAGATTATTTTATAATTGACAAAAAAAAAACACCAGATTCTTGACCAGTTGAAAATTGATTTTTTTAATAAAATTAAATATAAAGACAACGACTTTTTTTAACTGTCACATCTTTGGGTGTTTATTTGTATAAATATATGACAGCTATAAAACGATAACTAATTATAATTAAATCAGTATAATATTTAACTTATTATTATTTCGTCCTTTTTGCTTCTATATTCGAGTGATTATTGAATCTTAACTTCTTTGTCTTAGGCAACCAATCATGCATTTAATTATTATAGGCTTTATCCATGATACAAATACCAATTGTTTATATAATTTACATGTCGTATTTGGTTTCTATGAAAGTGTCTTCCATAGAAATAGTTTGCAAAGCGTTTAGATGTTACCCGGAAAGTGTAAATATGAGAATCTGTTTAAAAAAGAATGTGTATGTTCTAAGAACGCATTCTCATTTCGACGTTGGAAAGCACTGATTTAGACGCTTCCAGCGTGCACGATCGATTCGCGATAGCCAGGAATTAGAACGGATTCTCACTATTCTTAATATGGGGGAAAAAAAGAAGAAGAATAATCATCGGAAGAGAGATGAAATAAAAGAGCTGCGTTAATATGCACGGTCATTATGAAGAAGGAAAACTCGACGCGCTGAAGGGAATGGAACAGTTCGGAAAACAAATGGGTTTTCGATTTTGTTCGGGCGAAAGCTGGTAACACACTTCTTAGCGCTATTATTAATGTCCATTTCCTTTGGCTAAGAAAACGCACACTCAAGAAAAGAAAAAAAAAAGAATAAGCACAGACAGACAACAGGTAACAAATAACGTTGCTTAAGAAACGCTTTTCGTGTATATATTTCATGTCATGTCATTTCCTTTTGCGGGAAAATTGAGTTCGAAAATTGTGCGGGGCGCGGTAATAGATGCAGAATTTCAATAACGGTCAAGTTTAATATTAATATACTGGGCACGTTCCCATTCAAATGCGATTTGCAATAGAAGAAAACGAAAAATTATTTCAAATTTTTGTAGCTGTGGATTGAGGTGGAACTGGGTGGTACCGGCTTCTCAAAAATATTTACATTCCTATGGACAATAATCTTTAGAATTTTTAATGCATGTGTAATGTAAGCTAATACCGCTTTTTCCATTAAAGGATGTTAGTAATTGGAGTCGTTCGAAGTAAATTTGATCTTTGCGGAAGATGTTTCCTGTTCGTTTCCAACAGTTTCATATTTTTTAAATAAATTTTTCTGAAGATTAACATCAGGATGATTACGTAATATGCGCGCAAATGGCATTAGACGAGCGGTTTTTTTTTATTTTCTTTACTGTAGCAGGAAGTGCATGACAACGTAAAATTCTTAATTAAGTTTCACGCTCACTATTGTTTACAAATTTAGTTTACTGTTTCCAAATGTTTGTAATTGAGTGAGTGAGTTGTTATTTAAGTAGATCAATTGTTAACTTTTAGCGCGTTTCAAAACTGTTTCTACTTTACTTCCAGTGAAATTAAATTGTAAAAAAAATTCAGTTTCTTAGAAAACTATGCAAAGAGTTGATATTTTTGTAATGTTTTTTAAAACATTGGTAATAATCTTTAGATTAACAAAAAAATAATCTGTTGAAAATTACAAGTGTAGTAAGATTGGAATGCATAAAGATAAAAACAAAAAGCCACATAACTAACCTACTGTAATAACCATTGTAACTCTCTTAAATATAATAAAAGAATTTAAAATGAATGAAAGATAAAAAGGTCTGGTTTGAGTATGGCTATGGTCTATGGGAAAAAAATGTATGCGATGAAGACACGTGAAATCCCTTCCGAGAAGCGCAGCTCGGAGGCTTCTGTTTTCTGGTAATGTCGTGGGGTTTGCCGAGGATAAGAAGTTGGCGCCGAGCTGTTGCACTCGTCCAGTCTTGATTGCACATTTCAGTTTTGTTTTATTGTTGTTGTTCGTTTTTCAACGGTTGGTTGTTCGCCTTTAATGCCGTTTTTGCCGACAATGTACGCACGTATGGATGGATACTTAGTTCGGCTGAAAAATTTCCGAATAGTCGTTGTTAGAGGTACCCGGTCACGCGATCCTCGCGCACCGACACTCTGTAATTACCTAATTTGGCAGAACGAGAACACAAGCACATGTACACCTTACCATGCTGTAACATATGTGTGTGTGAGTGTGTGTAGAAGAGGAGGCATTTGATCGTAACCGTAACCGCGTTCTTAGTGTGAATATAATTACCGTTTATGAGCCAAGATCATCTCATATGTGTAGTGTGCATGTATATACGTATACACTTTCACTCCCGCTGCTACTGGTGCATCAACTGGTCTCAAGGACCCGAAACGATGCATCCTTATCTCCATCGTAATGATACCTTATTTCCCCCATGATCGTTGCTCTCCTTATTCAATAACCTCCGCCTCGTCGATCTGCGCAACCTTACTAATTCCCTAATTACCTCTTTGTTTCAGGTGAGTTCCAGGTGATTAACATCATATCATCGGCCCGGCGAATTAATACCAATACAAACACAAGAGATATGTGAGTAATTACGAAGCACGTAATCCTAGGACCGGTGATTTTCGATCGTTAAAAAGATACATCCTGATGATAAAATACTCCGATCGTCGCGTTACGAATCTTCCCGCGGATTACGCAACGACGATTCGTAGTCCATCATTGCATTCGATTATTTTATTTTTTTTTTTATTCGGTGGACATTTGCATACGTTTCCGCGTTTCCACCGTAATAATGTCCTTAGGTGTCACATTCATGATCGCTATTTATTGGGTAAAAGCAATTAACATAAGGGGCATAAATTAGATAACTTTTTTGTATTTGCATATGAACTTTAGTCGCAGTTCCAACAGTAAATCTTAGATTATAAACGAAAGACATCTTTATTTAATTACCGGTATTGAAGTTTAAAGGCACATCTAACTGCAATTTCATATTTATTATGAACTTTACTTTCCAAAGACTTCAATCTCAGTTTCATATTGGTAAATCAATTGATTTATGAACATATCCATTCAAATACTCAAAAAGACCATTGTGTATGCTTTTACACCTATCAATAAATTATAGTCAATAAAACTAATAAAAACTAATATTTTTAAATTTAGTTGTTGATTTTTAATATAATTTTCATCACCATAAAGCGAATTACTACAATTTTATCTGTTCAGATTTGTAATCATATAATATTACATCACATTATGAATTAATTCCATGCATTTGTTGTTTCCTGGTTTCGTAATCATTTCTATTTCACCTTTAGGAAATCAATACAAATAATTTTTAATACTGAAAAATTTCATGTCTGGATTATAGATGGGTTTAATCATTGAATTTACAAATGATGAAACTGCGGTATATTTTCGTGTTAATTACATTTACAAACTGGAAACTGCTATGTATATTTTCGGGTGCTCGTTAAAAAAGTGAGCCGTGTGAATGAATCAGCCGTGAGATTTGAAATTCAAATGCAGCGAGTCATTAACCGCTCGTTGCGTTGTTGATGTTGTTGGGTTCTTCGGTATGCACATTCGCTCGCATATTTATTACACGGAAACCAGATTTCGGGATGGCATGAACGACAACACCGAAAAGCTCTTCTGCAAAAGAAGTAAAAAGTAAATAAAAAGAAGAAAGAAACGAGTATTTCGCCTCAGGTTCATTACACTTGCTCCGCTTCTACAATTAAAACAACGCATCCGGACTGGATGGATAACGGAAGGCTTTGGAATGTCCGCTGATGAATGCCTCCACTGTTAATGGCTTAACAGGAGAATCCCGTGAAGATGACATGGTCGGAGTTGCGGACCCCCTCTGAAGACGTCGTCCTTCGCGACGTTTAACCATGCGGATACGCTCTTTACACGCTACATATTTCCGTCTACCCATTTTGATATATTACAATATTGTAATCACCGCGTTTGTGGCATTCCTCGGGCCGTACTCTCGTGTGCATGATGTATCTCAACTGTAGCTTCAAATACTCGAAAAAATTATGCATACTTAATGCGTGTGTGTTGTTTGTGTGCGCGTTCCTCAGGCTTCAACATCCGTAAATTCCTTAGTTCAAAAATTAATTTCCAACCATTCCTCATGTTACGACTGCAAGGCTTAAAGATTTCAATGAGTCTCGTGTATGGAATTATCTTCCTAGGAACTTGTAAAATTGTATCTTTCATTATTTCAAATATGACAGTACACTTGTTCAGTTTTAACATATGCTTACATAACAAAATAAACAAAATTTATTAAATAAACTTACAAGTTTACAAAATGATAATTCATACAAAATAATCTTATACTTAATTTAATCAACAACTTAATGAGATATTCGAATTGAATTTAGTAGTCCCGAGACATTAAGCTTACTTCGAAAATTTGTATCAACTTCTTTATTCTATAGAATTTGCTGTAGATTATGGAGAGGATTTTTTACTTTACCATTATGAGGTCATTTAAGTCACCTTGGATTATCTCATACTTAGGTTTCCACGTATTAAGTACAATGATTAAATGTAATCAATCAAAGGTTTATATGTTGTTTAATAATTGTGGACAAGAGATTTGAATAAGATAATTAAAAAACTTCGACAAACCTGCTTCTATTTGATTGACTTGTTGTGAATTTTCAAATTTATTTTCTATTTTTGATAGTAATAAAATTTTGTAATTTACTTTTTTTATAGAAAAATATTAAGTTTTTAAGGATCAAAGAAAAATGTACATATATTTTAATATAAACATAAATTGAAATTTTGATATATTGAAGAAATATCAATTTATATTGACTAATAAGAATGTCATTTTGCGGATGACAGTGAAGGATTGCATTCATTCCTCTTTGTACACATTTATTTTCGATCCTTCCTCTCTACCATGTCTTTGTTTCGTTTGGTAAATAAGGAAACGATTCGACCTTTGAACAGGGTGTGACACGTTGGTAGCTTTTTGTCGGTTGGAGCCGCGCAGCGTTCGTGAACATATTCCTGCACCTCCACCGTAAGTGGGTGTAGAATTGAAGATCATTAGTCTTTCGTTACGATCGTTATCGCCCATCCCGGTGGTGCTTATATAAGCGTTGAGGTGGTTGTGGTATATGAGAGGAGTAATCCAACACCGGCCTCCGTTGATTTACATAACAGGAACGAGATCATGTTTGAAATAAAAGAAGAAGTGAAACAAATGAACGAATGAAGAAGAAAACAACGAGAACGACGACGACAACGACGACGAGATCGGAGAGAGAATATAAGAAAATGTTATACATTAAGAACGAAGCGATGTGGGATTAATAAGGTCGAGGTCGAAAGCGATACTTGTACGTACTTCTTTTTTGTTCTTTTTATTGTAACGAACATTACCGAAATGCTGTTGTTGTTGTTCTTTCTGATTCAGGATCCTTATTGTTTGGAGGCAATTTAACAAGAGAAATCTTAATCGATCTACTTAATCTGTCGTAAATTGAGATTGAAATATGTTAACTACTGACTTTTTGATACTCATACGAAACACAGATCATTCTAAATAATAATAAAAAAATATTGTGTTTAGCAATTACAATTAATTTATAAATAATGCAAGGTTAGATTGGATACTTTCTAGAACAAACCTAATGATCTTGTTACAAAGTTATAATTTAAGTTATAATTGAAAGTTAACTGAAAGGAAGAAGTTTTGTGTTTTGAAGCTATAAAAATACATAACTACAGTTAATTTTTCATGTCAAATTGAAGTCAACATTTATCATCAACATATAATTATTTCCCACAAAAAAATAATAACTAACTTTCTTTGGTAGTTCAATTTTAATTACATTGATGTAAGAGAGATTTTCTTGGTTAAAAGCATTTAGGTAAGAAAATTCTGCAAAAGTGTAATAGTGTATAGACGCCTATTGAGTCTTTAAATAAACTTGAAGGCTTAAAGGTAATTACAAGCTGTAAAATCGACGATCCGGCTATTCAATCTAAAGCAAGCAGTGCTATAATGGAAAGTTCAATATCGATAAGTGCGCTTCATGTAGGTATGCAACTAGGAAGTACGTGCATCCTTATCGATTTAATTGTACCACGGGTTGCGGTAATACGCGGTACTTAGAGGTATTAAGTCGACTTAATTGCAGTGATTTTCCGAAACTATTACCAGAGTAGATCGTCGTCTCTAAATTGCAGACAGGAGGCGCATGGATAGATGGATTATGCGCTTCCCTTCTCGCGATATTTCCGCGCGGCTCTTGATAATGCTTTCCTGCAGGTGAAAATGATGTGTATGTGTGTTTAGCGAGAACTCGGCATCCTGTGATCCGGTTATATAATCGCCGCCGATTAAACGGTTCGTTGATGTAACGAGCTCCATTTCACGCTAGTGAATGTGTAGTGGATGGAAGTAGTAGTAGTATAGTAGTATTACTATACTATTCGTGTGTGAATTTTCATGAAGTAGCCTCGACAAACGACAAGAACAACAGCAGCAGAAGCAGTAACAACGGAGACGGGGATAAACGTATGAGTGTGTATGTTTGTGGAATCGTTCACCTGAGGAGGATGTGCATAAAGCATCTGATTTTTCTGTCCATTGTGTCCATACGTAGGATATACAACAAACCTGGAGCCTCGGGCGTTTTATAACTGGCCTTCGATAATATACCGTTTTTAATGTGCAGTGCACACACATTCAACCTTATTAGCAGTCTGCGGAAGAGCTAAAGAGCGAGACAGAGACAGTTGAGTAGGATGAGGATGAGAAGAAGCGCGCGCTTACCAGAAGATAACAGGCGAAGAAGACGAAAAGATTTTCGACGTCGATGATATAATAATTCCTTCGTCCGCGTTTTTATCGCGCTTATTTACAACGGCTCCGCTCGGAATTCTCGGGAAATGATTAAAACATCAGAGATTGTATAATAGGTTCGGCTTTATCTTAACTGGCCTCCACATCCTTTTGGTACTCTCAGGCTCTCTCAGCCGACATCGACGCAAAATTTAAGACCTAACATACATACATACGTACGCGCGTTTATTTACTCCTCTCTCGGAATTTATTTATTTATTCCACGTGAAGCAATTTCCTCTAATGCCATCGATTCCGAAGACTTATCTTCGTTTCGGGGTCAAATTTAAGTACACCTATGTTGTCTCCACAATCTTAATTCGTTTTGATAATATTGCACACAAACATTCTTCTTAATCTTCTTCGACGTTCCACCTTTTCTTCCTCATTCGTCTATAAAAACTGTATATAGAAGAGACCTTTCCTAAGACGACTTCCACATAACTATTTTTCACCGTTTCACCCGACATTCGCATATTTATTTTTTACAACCAAATGCAATTTACAACGGACAAACATATTGTAATATATTGCCATTTCAACTGCATAATTATTACTTCTCAATTCAATTCACATTTAAATAACTGTATTTTCGAAAACAAAAAATCAACATTACTACATTTTTTATAATATATTTTAACGTTCCTAGAATGAAATAGCATTTTTTTTTTCATCCAATTCCAGATTTAATTCTTTTGACTCTCAGAAGTTTTTGAAGTTTACAACCCTATGAGAATCATAATAACTTATCAAAAAAAAAGTGTCAGTTCCAAACTTCAAGAAAATCTAGTCACGACTGTATTAAATCTTGTATGCTTCTCGCTAAGTGGTTGATAAGCTAAGAGAAAACTGTGCCTTCAAGAATAAGCATTTTTTTTCATAATTTAGAGTGGCGTTTTAATCGTGTTCCTTTCCAAACGAAAGTAACAAATAACAGAAGAAGAAGAAGAAAGAAAAGGTGAACAGATTACATAATTTATATGTGTGTACTTAGGTGCTTAGACGCAGCAGCTTTGACAATGTTTAATTTTGTATGTCGACACGTTTGGACTCGTGAGGGAAATTGTATTCGCCCCGTGACAACTCATTCCTTTCGACCAACTGGAACGAAACTCCCTGACATAGAAATTAATGGTTCTATGGAAATATGATAATAAGAACGTCATAAATATTCAAATTACTATGAAACCGCACCGCAGTTCCTCTCATAACTTTACTGAACACTTTTTAATTTGAGGAATCGTTGACGCCCGAAGTCCGGCTTTATTTATTGTTTGTTGTTTCTACACGCATTAGACACTCACAAAAAATGTGTAATATTGAATAATTTTTTGTTTTTGAAGTTTATTAATTGGTGTATGGAGTGATAGAGAGAATGTTGCAAATTGAATGTGAATGCGATTTGCAAATCGAAAGGACGCAACGTTTCCATTTGCGTGTCATCGTCGATAAGAGGTCAGGATGTCAAATCGAACGCACGTGAAGGATGACACAAGGTGACAGACAATTGTATTCTGAGTTGTGACGTGCCATTAGTCTTCCTGAAATCGAGACTCCTCTCTCGTTTCAGTGTAATTAATCGGAGACCATTACGATCCTTGCTTGCACTTCTTCTGGAGATGTGTGTGCATGAATGCAGCTGCAGCAAAAGCAGCGGATCAGGTTGTGCTTGAAAATTTTGAATGGAGCGAGCCTCTCTTTATTATTAGGGTCAGTCATACTGGCTCGAAGGCGAACCAGAGGAAGAGCAAGATGAAGCAGGAGAAGAAGAGGTGGAGGTTGCAGCAAGTCTCTTCTCTTGTAGGTCGCGAGCTTCGCGGATGCCACCGCGGAGATGCAGGTATGCCCAAGTGACAGGTACGGTTCAAACTTACCACAACCTAACGGTAACGGTACTCGGCCACCGAGCAGAACTGTACCATCGACGAGATGAGTCCCAGATCGAAAGAGAATCTCATCCTTATTATTTTCCAACCGAGCACCAACAACAACAGAATTAATGATATTTTAATTCATTTCTATCACTTATGTGTAATATTCCCTCTTTTAAACATCCTATACACCATCTGTCTTCTGCACAGATGTATACTGGTGTACATCAAACTGTCGCATTCCATTAGCTCTATTAATTACATTTTATTGATTAGTATATTAACTATTATTTTTGTTGCATAAAACTCATTGGAATATTAATACTTGTTTTCAATAAAATTAGAATGAATTTCAATTTACTTGTTGTAAATTGTATTGTAATTCAATACAAATGGTTAAATTCCAATTGATTACGCGCTTTCGAATCGCCCTACGCCAATTCATAGAACATTGCATAAGAATAGTCGTAATTTTTTACAATAAAATTTGAATCAATTCAAACACAAACTTTTTTGTTGTTGTTGCTGCAAATTTTGTTGTAATGGAATACGATTGTGCTCTATTAATTACATTTTATTGATTAGTATATTAACTATTATTTTTTTTGTATTAGAACATATTGCATAAAACTCATTGGAATATTAATACTCGTTTTCAATAAAATTAGAATGAATTTAAAGTTACTTGTTGTAAATTGTATTGTAATTGAATACAAATGGTTAAATTCCTATTGATTACGAGTTTTCCAATCGCCCTACGCCAATTCATAGAACATTGCATAAGAATAGTAGTAATTTTTTACAATAAAATTTGAATCAATTCAAACACAAACTTTTTTGTTGTTGTTGCTGCAAATTTTGTTGTAATGGAATAGGATTGTGCTCTATTAATTACATTTTATTGATTAGTATATTAACTATTATTTTTGTTATAATAGAACATATTGCATAAAACTCATTGGAATATTAATACTTGTTTTCAATAAAATTAGAATGAATTTAAATTTACTTGT
>NW_017098131.1:13592-18183 GCF_001412225.1 Nicrophorus vespilloides
AATTTTGTTGTAATGGAATACGATTGTTTAAATTCCAATTGATTGCGAGGCACGCGCTTTCGAATCGCCCTACGCTACAACGACAATTGCATAATCCTCATTGGAATATCGGAAATCGGAGGAGGACGGAGAAAAAGAGTCATTTACATAGGGACATTGTGATCTCGATTCCAATTTAGAAACGAGAGAGTGAGAGAGAGGTATACGTCTGAAGTAAAGCAGAATGCCATTACGCCGTGCCAGATGGCATGAGCGAGTTTTAAGAACGAACGAAGAAAAAAAAAATTGAAATGGTATTCCGCATTCCTGCACGGATTCCAAATTGTCGGCCTCGCGGAAATTTTCCGCCGAAAAATTGGATATCCTAACGATTCCTTCGGGGCAACCAGACAATAATAATGCGGGTTTTCAATTTGCGTGCTGCAACGAAACGTAGTTTGCAGGCTTTTTGTTTGTTTGTTCGTTCGTTCGTTCTGTTTTGTTTTGTTGTTCGTCTTTTGCTCTTGCAGCAGGTCTTTTGTTACTGTTTTTTGTTTGTTTTTTCATTCGACAACAACAAGAACGGACAGGACAACAACAACAACAACGGACATTAGCGTTCGTGATATGTCAAAGCATAATTCCGAAGGACCATTTGCATTTATTTTGCAAATCTCCACTGAACCATTAAATTCCCAGGAGACAGGAAATTCGTTCGCATCGAAAAAATGGATACCGCAATGAAAATAAATTAACAATAAAAATAAACTAAAATCGATTTGCATTCATAAGAATGATTTTTATTCGTATACACATGGAATATTAATGCAATTTATTTTTTATTTCTATAATAATATAAACTAATTAAATTAATTAACTAATCAATGCATGTATTTCTAGTTTTAAATTAAAGTTACTATTAATTAATTTATTGATTAGTTTTGGTCAGGCCTAACAACTTGAAATAAAGTGTATATTTGCATCTGTCAGTGCGGTGGCATCATAGTTACCAATTATATTTAGTACTACTATGGTATTACACTCGGTCCTCTTTTTATGCGGTTTTGAAGTTATGCGGTTTTTATTTCAAGAAGCATTTTTTTTAATTAATTATTTTAGGCCATTTTGACACGTTTTGACACAAATTGGCAAACCATTTCATCGTAAAAGATGATAATTCTGAACGAGCATTCAAGTTTCAACGAGAGCTTCAGAATTGCATTTTTGGATATCAGGAATTGTACAAAAAAAATGCATAGCAATAGCAAAGTTTAATTACTGATTATATTGTCAAAGGGAAAAAATCAACAGCGAAGTTGTGACTAATTTTACTTGTGAAGAATCATTATCTTCAGGACATAGATCTGATATGCTGACTATCTCTTCTAGTGATGAAAGTGATTTCGAACCAGTTCGCAAATTATACCGAACACTCTCATATAGCGACGATAATTCTAAAGAAAAAAATGTGAAGAAAGATTAACTTTCATAAATATTTTCTGTATTTTTTTTTGTAAAATTTTTCCGTATAAATTTAGAAGGAATATGTTAAGATTATATTTTTCTGAAATTTAATAAACTTGTCTGTGATTGTTAACGTTTTTATAAAATTATGAATAAACATTTCAGAACGAATATAGTAAGACTAATTATTTTTCTGAAATTTAATAAACCCTTTTTTTTTGCGATTTTCGGTATATTGTAACTCATTGATTTAGTTTTATGCGGTTTTAAAAAATTATGGAACGTATCTTTTATTTTTATACGTGTGTTTTTGTGCGATTTAATTTTATGCGTTTTCCTGTGGAACGTATCTTTGTGTACCTTTATGAAAGTTTGCATTCAATGAAGATATTGAATATTTCTAAATAAAGTAATGTGGAACAAAAACAGTAGCTCATAATAAAAAAAATGTGTATGTACTTGATATGATGTCGATGATGATCGTCTAACCGAGTGGGAATTTAAAAGAAACGGTGAAGTACGTTATAGATCAGTTATAATTATAGATATGAAATGGCCTGGGATGTGGCTAAGAGAAAATTAATGTGCATGTCTTAATTAGAATTCCAAATGAATATGTGTGTATGTGCATTGAATGGCTTTCAGACCTCTATAATTCCTTTTAAACTGGGTTTTGAAATATGGGGTTTTTCTCCGCAGAACTTTCCCTATATTCAGACGCGTACAAGGTGCTCGCTCGTTCATTTGCAATTCATAGAGTACTACGGCCTATAATTAAGTCCTGATCGTCAATAGCGCAGCGTCTGCAATTCATAATAATAATAATAACAACGGTGTTTCGATGCTTCGGATTGATTGATTTATTGGGAAAGCCTTTCGGTCTTTCATCATCAATGGCGAATTTTCCTTTCTCGCACCATGCGTTTTCCATTCAACATTCTCGGTCGTTTGTTATGCATTTATTCGATGGAGTGTGTTTTCTCTTGTAAAAGAGAACAATATCTATGGACGCGCCAATAAAAAGGTCTGAAATGGACTCAGAGATCGATTCGTCTCGCCGCATTTCCTTATGGCCGAACGTCCAAAGGATACACACAATAATTCTAGAAACTCTCCTCTCCGTACAATTTCATAATAAATATACGTTATTTATGTGCAGTTCGCCGAGTGTTCCTAAATCGTAAACGGAACTGCGCTCGCCTCGTGGGTGTCGTCGTTTCTTCAGATAATCCTGTTTGTTTGTTTGCTTGCTTGTTGCTATTGTTGTTATTATTATTTAGAAAGGATCTGCTTTTCAAATACACTGGGTGGATCTGATTTCGCCGACGTATATCGAAGCGACGCAGGATTTATGGCGCAAAGTGAATGGTGTAGGCAATTGTTGCAAAACTAAGTGCAAAAGAAAAAAAACTATTACTGTATTAAATAGAATGTGTGCATATATTATTAACTAGATTGCACTTGGTTGGAATCTCCTCGCTGGAACTCGGACGAGGAATGTCGTAAAGCAGTAGTTCTCAACCTAATTATTCCGACACTTCTTGTGGAATTGCGAAGCCATCAATTATAGCGGATAATGCATGTAATAAGTAAATGAAAGTGTACCATATTACCTATTTTTTTTTTTATTTGCTTCTTGTCTCTCAGTTCACTCCTTCAATGATAAATATCTACGCGCTTGAGAAATCCCATTCCAATCGAACACTCTAATTCGTTGCATAACTAATAAAAAGTAATACAGATTTTTGTTTGATATTTCAATAAGATCTTAATAAGACAAATTACATGTTGAAATTTTTCTATTCTTTTTATTTAACCATTTAATAATAACATAATATTGCTGCTTGTAAGTGAATTTTGTATTATTTCAGTAGCAAATTTCGATACAATTAATACTCACATGTTTTATTGTTTGAGTATTCAAGTTCAATTTTCATCATTGCTTCTGTAGTATTCGAGAAAGTCAATACAATGTGAAGACATTGAGGCTTCCTTTTACGTTATTTCATTTTTAAATTAAAGCCAAACGAATGGCATTACAGCAATAATGGGACTACATTCCCCAAACTTCCAACTTTCATATGCATCTTTTGAATAAAATCGCTAAAATGCAAAGAGACTAGGTTACTTTATTTTTGACTGCAAATTACAGCTAAATGTGTGGAGTTACATTATCTACACCAAATACGTTTTAAAGTCAATGTATCCAACTTTAATTTCCATGTTTAATATTAATTACAACTCTTCTAGTGTATGAGAAACTTAACGAAATATGAAGTCACTACTTTGACATTAATTTATTTTTGACTACAAATTACAACTAAATGTAAGGAGTTACATTATCTACACCAAATACGTTTTAAACTCAATGTATCCAACTTTAATTTCCATGTTTAATATTAATTACAACTTTTCTGGTATATGACAAACTTAATGAAATATGAAGTTACTACTTTGACATTAATTTATTTTTTACTGCAAATTACAGCCAAATGTGTGGAGTTACATTATCTACACCAAATACGTTTTAAAGTCAATGTATTCAACTTTAATTTCCATGTTTAATATTAATTACAACTCTTCTGGTATATGATAAACTTAAAGAAATATGAAGTCACTACTTTGACATTAATTTATTTTTGACAGCAAATTGCAGGTAAATGTATGGAGTTTCATTGTCTACACCAAATACGTTTTAAACTCAATGTATCCAATTATAATTTCCATGTTTAATATTAATTACAACTTTTCTGGTATATGACAAACTTAATGAAATATGAAGTCTCTACTTTGACATTAATTTATTTTTGACTGCAAATTACAACTAAATGTATGGAGTTACATTATCTACACCAAATACGTTTTAAAGTCAATCTATTCAACTTTAATTTCCGTGTTCAATATTAATTACAACTCTTCTGGTATATGACAAACTTAATGAAATATGAAGTCACTACTTTGACATTAATTTATTTTTGACTGCAAATTACAACTAAATGTATGGAGTTATATTATCTACACCAAATACGTTTTAAACTCAATCTATCCAACTTTAATTTCTATGTTTAATATTAATTACAACTTTTCTGGTATATGACAAACTTAATGAAGTCACTACTTTGACATTAATTTATTTTTGACAGCAAAT
>NW_017098132.1:0-3457 GCF_001412225.1 Nicrophorus vespilloides
AGATGGCGTCGCATCTTTACTTGTCATCTGTCAAAGCACTAATGTCAAAAAAATTCTATTTTCCCCCATAATTCCAATAACTTTGATAAAATTACCAAACTTAATTTAAATAAATGAAATTATGTGAAAATCGACATCGACGAATAATAAGAGATGATGAGATGTCATCAAAATTTGGGAGTAACCAAAGAACTCCGGATTACCCAATCAATTATTCATCTGAATCCAATTGACAGTTGGATGGAGGCAGATTTTCCCATTCAATTTTTATAAAGCAGTCCGATAGATGGCGTCGCATCTTTACTTGTCATCTGTCAAATCACTAATGTCAAAAAATTCCTAATTTCCACATAATTCCAATAACTTTGATAAAATTACCAAACTTAATTTAAATCAATGAAATTATGTGACAATCGACATAGACGAATAATAAGAGATGATGAGATGAATCCAATTGAGAGTTGGATGGAGGCAGATTTTCCCATTCAATTTTTAAAAAGCAGTCCGATAGATGGCGTCGCATCTTTACTTGTCATCTGTCAAAGCACTAATGTCAAAAAATTCCTAATTTCCCCATAATTCCAATAACTTTGATAAAATTACCAAACTTAATTTAAATAAATGAAATTATGTGAAAATCGACGAATAATAAGAGATGATGAGATGTCATCAAAATTTGGGAGTAACCAAAGAACTCCGGATTACCCAATCAATTATTCATCTTAATCCAATTGACAGTTGGATGGAGGCAGATTTTCCCATTCAATTTTTATAATGCAGTCCGATAGATGGCGTCGCATCTTTACTTGTCATCTGTCAAAGCACTAATGTCAAAAAATTTCTATTTTCCTCATAATTCCAATAACTTTAATAAAATTACCAAACTTAATTTAAATATATGAAATTATGTGAAAATCGACATCGACGAATAATAAGAGATGATGAGATGTCATCAAAATTTGGGAGTAACCAAAGAACTCCGGATTACCCAATCAATTATTCACCTGAATCCAATTGAGAGTTGGATGGAGGCATGCAGGCAGGCAGCAAAGTCGATTTCTCAATTATGCACAAACGTTTTGCGCAAATCTCTCTCCATCAATTATTGATCGAGTTTGCAAAACCCAATCAAACCGTAAACACATAAACTGGTCCGATAAAACTTTAATCCGAGAAATTCGGATCTAATTTAAGCGAACGCCAAAGCCAAATAAACTCGCATTTAAAATTCTATTAATTTCTCGCCGACCATATGAATAAATAATTGTATAGAGTTTGCTTGCATCTCTCTGTAACGCACATGAATAAATACATCTTTCACTGAAACTTTTGCACTACTTTTTTCTCATCTCACTTCCGACCGTTCACTTCCGGTTAATAATGGATGCGCGCAGGGCCGGAGCTGCTTAAGCTGCTTAAAAATTCGATTAATTATTAGCGCACGCTCGGCTGTAAAGTGCAGACGCCAAAAATAAAACTTTAACATCATCAAGGATTTAAACGCTTCCACGAAACTCGTTATATCCGTGACACGCGTCCCGCATTACCTTCATCCTATGCACAAAACAGATAAAAGAGGACACAACAGCCTTTTATCGTTTGAACAATACACTAGTTAATTACATTTGATGCTAGCAAATATAATTAAATAATCCCATTGCGAGTGGACTTGTACATTACATCATTAATTGTAGTTGAAAGGCTTCAATTAACTTCTGCAATAGCTTAAATTCAATTAAATATATTGAATTAATACCAAGTTTTTGAAGTCGCTTATGATAATAGAAGCACAAAACATACAAGTTTTTCTTTATACCGCAGCGAATTTCATCAAACATAAAATGTTCTTTGATCATAAAATGATCACGTTAATTGAAAAGCACACAAATAGTAATAATAAACACACGTTGTTTGTAGTGGAGATGTTTGAATCGAATAAAATGTTTGCACGAAAACAAATGTAAATGCTTTTGTTATTTTTGTGTTACACGAATTAATTAAATTATTAATTAATAGTCGCTTCAATTAGCTTACAAAATAATTTTAAATGGCTTAAATATCTGGATGTACTCAAAAGTTATAGCGTTTTTTGTAAAAAGTTACAAAACGGGTTCGTCGTCTATACAACCTTAAAGTCTCCAAACATACCAGCAGTTATTCTTTCATAACTCTCGAACCGTTGCGAATTTCATCAAACAAAAAGTGTTTTTTGATCGTAAAATAATCACGTTTTCCGTGGAGCGTGCACAATATAAACGATAAACACGCGTCGTTTGTACACGAGATGAATGGATCGGCGGCAAATGTTTGCGCGCGACAAAACAAGTGTTGTCCTCCTATTTTGT
This sequence comes from Nicrophorus vespilloides, assembly GCF_001412225.1. Taxonomy (NCBI): domain Eukaryota; kingdom Metazoa; phylum Arthropoda; class Insecta; order Coleoptera; family Silphidae; genus Nicrophorus; species Nicrophorus vespilloides. The sequence goes on from NW_017098132.1 coordinate 2,346, forward strand.
CTGTGTTTGTTTGTTTGTTTGTGGGAATTAATTGAAATCGCGGAATTTATCTGGCGCAATTAGCGTCGGTGATTAATTGTCGGCGGAGATGTTTTAATTTCGCGTTCCGCTTTTGTGTGCTTTTGAAGCATGAGTTATTGAGCAATTAAGAGCGCAAGGAAGTAGAAGTAGAAGAAGAGGAGAGGACGCCACCACGCGCGTTGCGTCCCTTTCGCGCCAAAAGGTAAATGATTTTAAATTATGATGAATACACTGCAGAATCGGCGTAATGGAAATTTTACAACCGTTCCTAGAATTTCTGTAGTTTTGTGTGTACACATAGAAATTTGAATGGGTAATTAGGAAGAGGCGATTTATGCGACGATGGGTATCTGCAAGTGCGCCGCGAATTCCTCCGGACCGCACAAACATTTGCATTTCTTTGTTAAACCGCTGAGCTCGAGTATCAATGATTTACATCCTTGTAAATATTAAAGACGACCGCTGAAAATGGCTGAAAATGGTTACGCTGTGTTTGATACTATGAAATTAACTTAATTTTTAATACAATTAGCTTGATTATAATTAGTTAATTTAGATTTTAATAAATAACCTAACCTAACCTATCCTAACCTTTTTTTGTAGATGAGTGGAAACCTTCAAACTTAACCTAACCTAACCTAACCTTTTTATGTAGAGGAGTGGAAACATTCAAACTTAACATAACCTAACCTTTTTTTCATGTAGAGGAGTGGAAACCTTCAAACCTAACATTTATTTCTTTTTGTAGAGGAGTGTAAACATTCAAACTTAACCTAACCTAACCTTTTTTATGTAGAGGACTGGAAACCTTCAAACTTAACCTAACCTAACCTTTCTTTCTTTTTGTAGAGGAGTGTAAATATTCAAACTTAACCTAACCTAACCTTTTTTATGTAGAGGAATGGAAACCTTCAAACTTAACCTAACCAAACCTTTTTTCTTGTAGAGAAGTGGTTTCCACTCCTCTACAAAAAAAAGGTTAGGTTAACTTTGAAAGTTTCCACTCCTCTTCAAAAAAAGGTTAGGTTAGGTTAAGTTTGAATGTTTACACTCCTCTACAAAAAGAAAGAAAGGTTAGGTTTGAAGGTTTC
>NW_017098133.1:0-2110 GCF_001412225.1 Nicrophorus vespilloides
CCCAAACATTCAGCTTTCATATACATCTTTTGTATTCATTCTATCTATTACAGTTTCCGAGAAAATCAATGAAATGTGAAAACACTGCTTTTTTTTTAATTTTTTCAACTTCGATAGCGTATTACAGCCAAACGCCTAAATCCACAGTAATATATGAACACTTGCTACATTCCCCAAACATTCAGCTTCCATATGCATCTTTTGTATTCATTCTACCTATTATAGTTTTCGAGAAAATCAATGAAATGTGAAAACACTGCTTCTTTTTGTTTTTCGTGCCTTAAATAAACAATCGAATAACTAACGCTTGCTAAGATTTAATGTTTCCTTGAAATAAACATTTGAATATGCAAATATCAGTTTGAATTATTTACAGGCAAAGGTTATTAATACATATTGCATATTTCAATATTTATAAATATATATATATATTTATTGTAAAATTCCACTAAACAAGGTTATGTTCCCTTTTTTTTTAGTTTACTGCATTCCACTTAATAATAATAATAATAAATTAACAAACAAAAAAAACAATTAAAATTCATAAGATATCTCCCGCATATTCCTCAACTGTTCACATCTGCAAAATTCCAAAGCCAACCGATCATTTAAACAATTGTCCAATTCTTCAATTGTTTGCTTAACAAAACAAAATTAAACAAAATCAATTTCTTTCTTAACCTCGAAATCTGAAACTGATACACCGATAATACTGTTGTCAAAACGGTTAAAGAAAATGACGAAGAAGAAGAAGAAGAAGTCGTCTTCCTTCTTTTGTTTTTTTTTTATTTATCTTCACGGATTGCTGTTATTTTCTCGTTTTTATTATTCGGAAAGCATGTAGAAGGAGACAAAACTGGTTGTGCCCCTGATCATTCCTCGCAGTTATTTGACGAACAGTTCGTGGCATTAATTAAAACCAATTTCGCCGTTTCAAAGACCAAATTTGGACGCGGAAAAACTGTTAGTTTCGGAGAGCCATCATCATCATCATCATCATCCTCTTGCTTTTACCGCATCTTCTTCGTTTTTTTTCAATCTTCTTTAGTTGGATAATTTCTCTCCTTCGATAGAGATTCGATGTTTCTCTCTCTCTCTCTCTCTTTTTATTGCATCTTTTTTCCACTGATGCAAGTTGTAGGTTTTTTTTTTCCTTTTATTGTTGTTCTTTCTTTTCGCGGAAGAAAACCCGTGAAATGGCGCGCTCTTCAGTTAGATGACCCATTGGAGATTGCACACGAAGAGTAGAAGAGAGAATTGACCGATCGATATACGACGAGAGAGGAACGAAACGATGAAAGAGAGAGAAAAGCAAGTACATTAACGGTTCAACTCAAAATCCTCGTTCTTCAACAAATTCTACAATTTTACTTAAAAAAACACCAGCAATCATACTTTTTCTAGTGCTCTATGCAACGATTCGAAACAATTGGGGTCATTGCCGAAACATTATCGTTTCTTTCTCTTCTACACACGTTCATTCATTTGCAAATCGACGTTTCCATGTCGCAGATTCGATTTTGTTTTTCTCTTTCTATCTCTCTCTCTTTACACACATACACACATATATCTCTCGAGATTAGTTTTAGTTCTATTTTTCTTTTCTTTTCTTCTTTTGGTTGGTACACGATAATGGTAATAAACGAACACGTGAAACCCTGAACTAAATTCCGTGCGATCAGCCAGTGTGAAAATCGTCGAACGAAAATAAATAAAATTTGCAACAAAAAAAATAAAATAAAAATAATGAATAGACTGGTGGAAAATGTACTGTTTATTATTAATTCAGATACAAATACATCAATAATTCTGATGCAGAGAAATGTACCTAATTGTATTTATTTTAGATGAAAAATCATCGTAATTATGTATTAATGTATTAATAGGTTTAGTTCGTTGATAAATTAGGTTAGGATTATGTAAATTTTAGTAAATGATAGATTAGGTTAGGATAGTATGAATTTAGGTTAGGTTTGTGTGAATTTAAGAAAATCACAGTTTAAGTTAGGTTTATGCGAATTTAGTAAATAATAGATTAAGTTTGTGTGAATTTAAGAAATCACAGATTAGGTTAGGTTTGTGTGAATTTAAGAAATACAGATTAGGTTAG
>NW_017098134.1:0-9622 GCF_001412225.1 Nicrophorus vespilloides
CAAACATTCAGCTTTCATATGCATCTTTTGGATTAATTCTGTGTATTATACTTTTCGAGAAAATCAATGAAATGTGAAAACACTGCTTTTTTTAGCGTTATTTCAACTTTGAAGGTGAATTACAGCCAAACGGATAAATCCACAGTAATATATGAATACTTGCTACATTTCTCAAACATTCAGCTTTCATATGCATCTTTTGAATTCATTCTATCTATTATAGTTTTGAAAACACTGCTTTTTCTGCGTTAATTTAAAAATTTTCGATTTGATGCAAATTTAGTAATTACAAATTGCATTTTGTTTTCTCATAAATACTATACTTAACTAGAGTAAATAAATAAAGGAAGTTTGGAGTTATTCTCAAAGGAGATTAACGCGAGAAAATAGCGAAGGTTATATACGTAATGACACCAAAAACGGTTTTAATTAAACGCTCTGAAGAGAGGACATCAAAGTAGCACGTCCAGATAGGATTGCAAACGCCGATTGCAGTCGTCCTCGCAGCTACTACAGCAATGATATCAGAATCATAAGCAGCGGTGGTGCATTACTAAAAGGACGAATAGAGGAAATTACGTGATGTGAGAAGGAAGCAAAGAGAACGTTTTCCGAAAACTTCGCAACGCACTTAAACTTCGACCCTTCTCTCCCATTTGGGAATACGGAACTTCGTCGTACGGAAATTCAAAAGAAAGTGGGAATTAATGAAATTCACCGTCGAGAATTCCACCTCATGTGTCGCGAAATTCATAAGTTACGACACAGACATTCGAACAAAGAACATATATTAAATATTCCGAGACGAAGTGCACATACAACACTGTGTCGCATGTACAAATCTTGTAGACTTCCATCATCTAACCTTCGCTTCTCCGACATTCATAAATAATGAAATGAAGAAAAGAGGAAAAGGAAAAGAGACAGGACGGAAGGGCGTATAAATTCGCTTAAAACGCGCCGAAAACTTAATAATTAAATCTACAAATTTACTCGCGACTCGCATCATGTAACTCACCGTGAACGGCTTTAGAAATTACTCCAGCTCACATTCACTTCTTTCATCTCCACATAATTGCGTATAATTTTATTAGACATTAAGTAATAACTAACAGTTAATTATCCAAAACACAATATTTCTTTTTGTTAGTTTCTTTATATTTAACAAAGATTTATTACGAGAACCACACAAATATATAACATATTATTTAATACCAAATTCTATTCTTAATAATGAGAATCTGTTTTGTTTCCTAATTCGAAAAACACTAAATTTTTGAATTCGTTCTCACCCAAGGATGATCGTGATGTGATGCAAAGAGATCGCTTCGAAATCACGGATATAATTAGCAATTATATAATCGAGGCTTGAGGCGAATTCTGCGCGAGATTTGATCGGGTTCAACTATCATCATCATTACTATTATTACTGCAAGAAAATCACACATCATTAGCCGTATCTTCACATAAAATCTAAACACCCAAACTGTTTGTAAATTCAATGATAATTCTCTCTAAAAAAAAGATGTAATTTCGATACAAAAATAAATAAATTTACGTATTTTTACATTTATTGTTTGTTATTAATAAAGTTTAAGTTAAAATTGATGAAAAAGAAACAATTTATTTGACAAATTTCACGCAATTCGTCTTAATTAAAGTATAAATGAACTGAGATTAATTAAGCGAAGTCTCTTCCGGTGATTTTTCTCCATACACAAAGGAATTAATATTATTGCGGTGCGAAGGATGTGGTAGATAATTTTTCGTGCTTCTAGCTGTTCCACTTCTTCTCTTTGTGTATTGAAAAACACGGGCTATTCGTTACAAGGACTAAGATAAAAAAAAGGGCTTGGACGCCACAATTCTGTTCCTTTTCACAAACCCAAAACCTTTTTTTTGCTCCAATTAATAGTATAACAAGATTAACTACTGCAGACACTAGGGAAACGTTGATTAATACACGCAAGTCTTGTCTTTGCTTTGTTTCTATTTTTTTTATTACAAATAACTTCAGTATATTATAAAGTTATTATATTTTTCTTTGGTTTCTTTATATTCTTTACATTCTAATTAACCAACTGAAATTAAAGTTGAGTCATCGCTTTATTTCTATTCAAATATTGCAATTACCAATGAACTCATAAAACTAAATAAAACACGAACAAACTATTGTTATAAATCAATTTTTACGCAACTCTTTGAAAGTACTCCAATAGATAATAATTAATGAAAACTACAAATAAAACTATTAAAATATGAGTGAAATTAAATAAATTGACTCATCGAAATGCTGTTTCAATTATGTTTACTAAATGAACTCTAAAAGCAGAGTACGTATTGATGGAAAAATGAACGAATTGTGCCTATAAATTAGTGATCGTTATTACGTAATGCGTTTTGCATGAGCGTAAATCAATTAAATTTTGGAGTTGGATTTATGGCGCAATGCCCAAAATACGCTCCACTAGTAAATAAATATTGTGAAGAGTCGATTTTAATTGAGCACGAATTGAGTTTAATAAAATCTGTAACAATATTGGGATACTTTTACTTGTCCTTGAAAGTAGTTTTAGTCGAAAATAATAAGTGTATCATCACTCCTCCTCAATTGGTATAAAAGATGCGGAGGATTCTAATTTGATCATCAGTCAATTTTGATCTGTTCCAATACAAACATCTCAATAAAAATGAAATTGGTGAGTTCAATATTACTATAACAAATTTGTTAATTAATTAATTAATTAATTTTGTTTAGTTCATCGCTTCTTGTTTGTTCGCTGCTGTTGCGGCTGGACGTTTGGAGAACACTTATTTACCTCCAGGAAATGCCCCAAGTGCTGGTGGAAATGGAAACTTCTTGAACGCTCCTTCTGCTAAATATTTACCAACCAATACCAACTCGCATTTTGGAGCTTCCAGCAGGAACAACTTTGGTTCTCAAAGATTCCCATCGGCTCCATCCACTCAATACTTACCTTCCAACAACGGTCATTTCGCCCAATCCAACAGTTTCGTAGCCGAAACCCCATCCTCTCAATACGGTGCTCCATCGAGGAACTTCGGAGGACATTCCAACTTTCCTTCTGGTCAGTACGGAGCTCCAAGCAAATACCAATCCGCTGAGGCTAGGTCTTCCATCCTTCGTTTCAACAACCAAAACCAAGGAGATGGCTCTTACAGATTCGCGTGAGTTAACTATAAAATATACGAAAATATTGAAATAAAACTAAATTTTCTTATATAGATACGAAACTGAGAACAAAATCTCTCAACAAGAAGCCGGTGAATTGAAGCACGAAGGAGCTCAATCCGTGCAAGGATCTTATTCCTATCAAGGAGATGATGGTAAAACTTACACTGTAAACTATGTAGCCGATGAGAACGGTTTCCGTCCAATGGGAGATCACATCTCCGAAGACATCCAGACTTTGGCTAAGAAAGCTTCGCAAACTTCTTCCCAAGGATACAACAGGAACGCTCAAGCTTCTTACTACAACGCTCCATCCACACAGCAATTGTACTCTGCTCCATCCAGGCCGAGCTTCAACCAACAATCTGGATACCAATATTGAAATTAAGATCGAAAAGAAAATGTAACAAAATTAGTATAAATAATAAAACTTATTCTCATAAAATTATCCAAGATATAACTTTATTTTTAATAGAATCCTTCAAAATCGAAGAAAAAATACTAAAGTAAAGTATTTATACAATTTGATTAAATTAACAATGAAAATAATTAAATAATTTCTTATGAAAAGTTTATTCATAATTAACTCAGTTAATATTAAAAGAAATAAAAATTATATGACTTTCTTAAGATTTTGTAACATTTTACTAAGTCAATAAATGGTTTTATTGTTAATTAACAATTACTATAATTATCTACTTCATTAATTATAAACCTAGTAATTTTGTAATTTATGCAACCAAATGTGCACCTGATAAATATTTTGGTATTGCTCATTTTTGAAAGCTTATTGCAGAAGAATGGTAAACATCACAAATCTGTTAGTAGGCTCGTTCGAAAGCTCATAAGTTTTTCTTTAATATCCACTTTCAGTGATCTAATTAATCTACGTAGTTATAGAGTAATTAAATAAAACATGAAGACGTAAATAATAACATAATAAATATAGTTTAATAGATAAATTTAGTTATTTCATTTCCTCATTATTTTTTATTAATAATTTCTCAAAAAAAGAATGTAAACATTCTTGTAGGATGAAGAAATATCAATGTTAATGCAGTTAGATTTGTGTATTTATTGATCGATTGGAATTGCAACAAATAACGATTTAATTAAAGACTATAAAAAAACTTGTGTTCAAATTTAAAAAACTGTATGTAGAATATTTGTTCAATTGAGTCATTAGAAGCAGATTGTAAATGTTAAAATACTTTCAACGAAATACACGTTTGGCGAAGAAGGATCTTTCTTAGGTGAAAGTAATCTCTAATAATTAATCTCCATTCGGCACGTTTTTGCAGCCATCAACTTGCAATTGGAAGAACACAAAAAAGAAGCAGAATACATCTAATTAAGTGTACTTAATCATTGCTTAATTCTTTCTTCCTACATTTATTTTTTTTATAAGAGGATCACCTTGATCGTAAGCAGATGCATCGATACAATTTAAAGTGCGAATTTATGTAAATGTTCTCAAAAATAAAAAATAAAATAAGTAATGTTGATTTATCCTTGAGATTTATTTTTAAATTAAAATATGTGAAATTAATTTGAACACCGATCAAAAGATGTAATTAAAACCGATATGAAATTGAACTTTGATTATCGGCATCAACTTTGCGAATTTTTATGAACTTCGATGTAATTAGAAGTGAGAATTTCCTTATATAAAAAAGTGATGTTTTAATAATGAAAGTTTGTAAAGTCGTTGCAGGTAATTAATTATCTCGCGTCTTTGAAAATTGATCAATTACTAAATTATTGTATTAAAAAATATCTTAATTATTAAAATTAAGAATTGAACGGATTTCATTTAAAATTATATAAATATTTAATTGGTTTTATATCTCAAGAAGATACGATTTTGCTCACGAGAATGTTAAATAATTTGTAAGTAGAAGAATGTAATTTTACTTTTACTGCTGCGGCCTTGATATGCTCGTTGCCCAAAAATTTAGTGCAAGTGTATCATCTCTCGACCTCCTTTAACTTTCGTATAAAAGATGCTGAGGATCTAAGCAGGATCATCAGTCAATTGCGATCTGTTTCAATACAAACATCTCAAACATGAAATTGGTCAGTATAAAGTAATTACAATTATTGAAATTTGTTAATTGATTTATTAATTTTGTTTAGTTCATTGCTTCCTGCTTGTTCGCTGCTGTTGCGGCTGGACGTTTGGAGAACACTTATTTACCTCCAGGTAATGCCCCAAGCGCTGGTGGAAATGGAAACTTCTTGAACGCTCCTTCTGCTAAATATTTACCAGCCAACACCAACTCGCAGTTCGGAGCTTCCAGCAGGAACAACTTTGGTTCTCAAGGATTCCCATCGGCTCCATCCACTCAATACGGAACTCCTTCCAACAACGGACATTTCGCTCAATCCAACAACTTCGGGGCTCAAGCCCCGTCCACTCAATACGGTGCTCCAACCAAGAACTTCGGTGGTCAATCCAACATTCCTTCCGGTCAGTACGGAGCCCCAACCAAGTACCAATCCGCTGAAGCCGGTGCTGCCATCCTTCGTTTCAACAACCAAAACCAAGGAGATGGATCATACAAATTCGAGTAAATTTACCTGAATTTACATGCAAATTTGAATAACAATTAACAAATATTCTTTACAGATTCGAAACCGAGAACAAAATCTCCCAGCAAGAAACCGGTGAATTGAAGAACGACGGATCTCAAGAAGGAGCTCAATCCGTTCATGGATCTTACTCCTATTTGGGAGACGATGGCAAAACTTACACCGTCAACTACGTCGCCGACGAGAACGGATTCCGTCCAGAAGGTGAACACATCGCCGAAGAAATCCAGACTTTGGCAAAGAACGCCGCTCAGGTCGGTGCTCAAGGATACGACAGGAATGCCCAGACTTACAGCAACGGACAATCACAAGGATTCTCTGCTCATCAAGGAAACCAATTCCAATCTGGTCCAGCCAAGCCGAGTTTCAACCAACAATCCGGATATCAATATTAAACAAATTATTTCTGTACACCTGCAACAAATACCTTTTGTAAATTATTGAAAATTGTGAATAAATTATGAACATATTTTATATATATAAATATTTGGTTTACTTTTTTGATTATATACCAAAAATTAATTAATTACTATTACTTAAAAACATTTCAAACAAATTGCTTACATATTTGAAAATTCATAAAAGACAGTTGATATCATAATTAATATAAAATTGGATTATTTCATTAATATCATAAATGTTTTACTTCATAATAATTTTAAATTTACTTTCCAAGTGAATATAATTAACAATAATTTATTTCTAATTATAACATAATTAAATGTTAACAAACAATATCTGTAATAGGATTAAACAAATTACGTTTCTTGTTACAATACATTACGTATACTTAATTCAATAAGTTTGATTATGTTATAAACAATACATTTACTTATAACTAATAACTGTGATTGCTATAATAAAACAGTTATCTTGAGTTATAATAATTACAAAATAGAATTATTTAAAAATAACAATTAAGTAAAACTAATGAAATTGAGATAATCAAAATTGAGTTTAAATTAAATTCATAAAATGTTATATTATAAATATATTATTACATTATAAACAGTAATTATTTATGTTTTTTTTAATGTATTCATGAAATATTTTGTAATTTCTATTATAAATTATAATTGAAACGTTTCTTGTTATTACACAAGTAAAAAACAAGTTTTATATGCAATTAATATGAAAATATATTTCTTTCTCTATATACATCAATAAATAAATCGAACAGGTTTTTTATAATCAATATCCTTGTTGTTGCTTCACATCAGGGCTCAAGTATTTCCTTCCTGGAGTTCTGGCAGGTTGAAATTCCGACTGTTTAACATCTTGTTGAGAAGGTTCAACCAATTCAGCGTTTGGAATCTCAACGGTATCTTCGGATTTCAAATTTCTCGCTTCATATTTGTAACCATCCTTGTTTTCTTGTCCTTGGGTCGGTGGAGGAGTCGGGATGTGATCTCCGAAAGCCCTGAAACCATTCTCATCTGCTATATAGTGTACAGTGTACGTTACACCATCCGGTCCTTCGTAAGAGTAAGATCCTTCCACTGAGATAACTTCATCCTCGGTTCCAACGTTCTTCAATTCACCAGATTCCTGTTGCGTAATCTTATTTTCAGTCTCGAAACTGCAAAGAAATAATTAGATTAAACGTTAGAATAAATGAATTTGCTTTTCAATATAATTACTAACTTGAATCTGTAAGAGCCATCTCCGTTGTTCTCGTTCTTGTAATCGAGGATTCTTATTTCAGAATTCTTCTGGAGTTTAACTTCTGGTGGTCCGTAAACGGGAACTGGAGGTTCAGCAGCCACAAAGGCGATCAAAACCGAAACCAAAATCTAGAAACGTAATCGATTTTTAATCTCTCAAAAATTAGTGTTTTTTTTTTAAGAAAACCTTACCAATTTCATCATATTGGATGTGCGCTTATCAAACTTGCAAGACTTTATGTTGATTTCGCATTTCGGTACTTGCCTTATATACATGTGCTCTTCTTGTTTTTAATTAGTAAACAAGTATAGTTATTTTTATTACGAGCACTCTCTTGCGTAAAGACATCTTCAAGGCGAAGATGAAATTTCGAAAAGATTTGTTTATCGGATAATTCTGTTAATTGATTTCGTATGTAAACGCTTAATTGCGAATTTGATTTCGAAGTTGGAGCGAGTGAAGGTGAATGTTAAATAATCTGTACCAAAAAATGTGCGCTATTACTTTCACCTTGAGTCGCTCGTTACCGAAAATCCAGTGCAAGTGTATCGTCTTTCGACCTCATTGAATCACGTATAAAAGATGAAGAGGATCAATGCAGGATCATCAGTCAATTGTGATCTCTTCCAATACAAACATCTCAAATATGAAATTGGTGAGTTCAATGCAATTATAACAAATTTTGTTAATTGATTAATTAATTAATTAATTTTGTTAGTTTATTGCTTCCTGCTTGTTCGCTGCTGTTGCGGCTGGACGTTGGAGAACACTTATTTACCTCCAGGCAATGCCCCAACTGCTGGTGGGAATGGAAACTTCTTGAACGCTCCTTCTGCTAAATATTTACCAGCCAACACCAACTTTGGTTCTCAAGGATTCCCATCGGCTCCATCCACTCAATACGGAACTCCTTCCACCAACGGACATTTCGCTCAATCCAACAACTTCGGAGCTCAAGCCCCATCCACTCAATATGATGCTCCAGCTAAGAACTTCGGTGGACAATCCAACATTCCTTCAGGACAATACGGAGCTCCTTCCGGTCAGTACGGAGCCCCAACCTCCATCCTTCGTTTCAACAACCAAAACCAAGGAGATGGATCATACAAATTCGAGTAAATTTACCTGAAATTACATCCAACTTTAACTACAATTAACAAACATTCTTTACAGATTCGAAACCGAGAACAAAATCTCCCAGCAAGAAACCGGTGAATTGAAAAACGATGGATCTCAAGAAGGAGCTCAATCTGTCGAAGGATCTTACTCGTACATGGGTGATGATGGTAAAACTTACACCGTTCATTACGTAGCCGACGAAAACGGTTTCCGTCCAGTCGGTGATCACATCGCCGAAGAAATCCAGACTTTGGCTAAGAACGCTGCACAAACTTCTTCCCAAGGATACAACGGAAACGCTCAAGCTTCTTACTACAATGGTCCATCTTCTCAGCAATTCCAATCTGGTCCAGCCAAACCTAGCTTCAACCAACAATCCGGATATCAATATTAAAAAATAATTAACAGTTATGTAAATGTAGACAACAAAATATTTAATTGAAATAAATTATCATTATTTTTCTATAAACTTTTCGATTTATTTATTTATAAAATAATTACATTTCTAAAAATGTAAATTAAAAATATAATATCAAACTATAACAATCATTTAAATTATAGTTACACAATCAAAATTCACGTTTGCTTTAAAGAAGATAATTAATAAAATTATTAAACAGAACTTAATAATTCAATATATTTACATTTTATGTATCAAGATTTAATTTTCTTTAATAAACAATCTTCTCGTATTTACAATTAATTAGCTTGTAGCAATTATACAATTATTTGCACAAAATTACATGCATACTTTCTGTATTACTTAAAAATGTAAACTTTGCGTATTAAAATAAATATTGAGATTATTTAATGAGATGTGTTTATAATTAGGAAATTAAAATATTTAGTATGTTAAATAAATAGTAAGATGAATAGTACAAATATTTAGTATGTTAAATAAATGAGTCTATCTTTGATATAATTATTAAATATACTCTAAACGATATAAATATTTTGTAAATTTATTATAATCGTTGATTTTCGGCTAAAACATTCATATATTAAAAATGATGCAATTACTTCAATTCGCAATTAATTATTATTTTTAATTTA
>NW_017098135.1:0-1574 GCF_001412225.1 Nicrophorus vespilloides
GTCTGAGAATGACGATCGATGCGTCAATATTTTACGTTATTTATTTTTTTTTTAAATTGATTAATTACCTGAAATATTTACTTAAACTTAGTTATTCTGATTTATACTAATCAAATAAATAAAAATTTTGTCCTCAATTCGTTTCGTATTTTCTAGTTATTAGATGAATTAGAGACAATATTATTTTATTCAGAAATTAAGAGAAAATTCGCGATTTGAACATATTTTTGGTCAAAACAATCCATTTCATTGTATTTATTATTAATTTTAAGTTATACTATCAGCCACATTAATGTTATAATAGTTAAAAGAAGAAATTGCTATGAAAATAAATATTTATGTCATTAGCCCTTATCACAATCACGAAGGGCTCATACAAAATAATGCAACAACTAAGTTAAAATATATAAATTTAATTTCATTTGATAAAATAGGTAAAAGTAACTGATTAAAATCAACAGAGTGGACAGTACAGGACCGACTAACTATTAAAATTATCAGAATAGAGATAAAAGCTGAATAAATTAGATAGTGTATAAGTAAAATAGGTAAAAGTAACATATTAAATCAATAGAGTGGACAGTACATCATTTATAGTTGTTGTAATAGACCCGACTTGTTATATGTTATTTGAACTCATAAAATGGTAACTACAAATAATTTATGCAACTACTCCTTTTCCTATTTTTCAATACTTTGTAAATATATTTCATTATCGAAGTGGTCTTCGGTTTAAATTCAATTTTCACGACTTTGTTTAAGTTGTTTTGTTAATCGTTAACGTTATTCATTGTTTTGAATAATTTCAGATATTTCCTCGGTCGATAGCCCTTTGGCCAGCCTATTAGTATATATATTTTTATTGTATGTTAAAATTTATTTATGTATAAATTGTACTTTTTGTCTCATCTTCTTATGTATCGATGTTTGGCAAATAAATTATTATTATTATTCAGATATTTAAAGTACTTTCAAGTAAAGAAATATATGTTAACTTGCGTAGGATTTCAGAATTTAAATTAATATTTAAGGAAAAATGCATTGTATTTATTATTCGAATGCAGATACATTTATAATTTGTTAGTTAGATATATGAATAATGAGAAGAAATATTAGAATACTAAGAAATACGTTGCTTTAATTTATTGTATCATATTTTGTGAGTATATATAGGAATATAAATAAATAATCAGAATATTTTGATAAATTAATTTAATTTAATCAGAGATTTTTCATTTTTTTAATATAATTATTGGCAAGTCTTTAGTGATCATCTTTTGGGATGTGTTCTCCTTGTGGTTGGAAACCGTTCTCATCAGCTACATAGGTAACAGTGTAAGTTTGACCATCAGCACCAATGTAAGAGAATTGTCCACGGACGGCGATGGCTTCGTTTTCAGTTCCAGCGTTGATCACATGTCCTTCTTCGGAAGCGGAGATTCCGTTGCTGGTCTCATAACTAAAAATATATTTGTACATTAATTCTAATCCAAATCCACAAAAATATTGTAAACTACGATTGTTTGAATCCTTCGACGCCAATGTTTTCCAATTCTTGTCTAACTACGTAAGCA
>NW_017098136.1:0-2732 GCF_001412225.1 Nicrophorus vespilloides
AATGTTAAATAATCTGTACCAAAAAATGTGCGCTATTACTTTCACCTTGAGTCGCTCGTTACCGAAAATCCAGTGCAAGTGTATCGTCTTTCGACCTCATTGAATCACGTATAAAAGATGAAGAGGATCAATGCAGGATCATCAGTCAATTGTGATCTCTTCCAATACAAACATCTCAAATATGAAATTGGTGAGTTCAATGCAATTATAACAAATTTTGTTAATTCATTAATTAAATTTTGTTTAGTTCATTGCTTCCTGCTTGTTCGCTGCTGTTGCGGCTGGACGTTTGGAGAACACTTATTTACCTCCAGGCAATGCCCCAAGCGCTGGTGGAAATGGAAACTTCTTGAACGCTCCTTCTGCTAAATATTTACCAGCCAACACCAACTCGCAGTTCGGAGCTTCCAGCAGGAACAACTTTGGTTCTCAAGGATTCCCATCGGCTCCATCCACTCAATACGGAACTCCATCCAACAACGGACATTTCGCTCAATCCAACAACTTCGGAGCTCAAGCCCCATCCACTCAATACGGTGCTCCAGCTAAGAACTTCGGTGGACAATCCAACATTCCTTCAGGACAATACGGAGCTCCTTCCGGTCAGTACGGAGCCCCAACCAAGTACCAATCCGCTGAAGCCGGTGCTGCCATCCTTCGTTTCAACAACCAAAACCAAGGAGATGGATCATACAAATTCGAGTAAATTTACCTGAAATTAAATCCAACTTTAATTACAATTAACAAACATTCTTTATAGATTCGAAACCGAGAACAAAATCTCCCAGCAAGAAACCGGTGAATTGAAGAACGACGGATCTCAAGAAGGAGCTCAATCTGTCGAAGGATCTTACTCGTACATGGGAGATGATGGTAAAACTTACACCGTCCACTACGTAGCCGACGAAAACGGTTTCCGTCCAGTCGGTGATCACATCGCTGAAGAAATCCAGACTTTGGCTAAGAACGCTGCTCAAACTTCTTCCCAAGGATACAACGGAAACGCTCAAGCTTCTTACTACAATGGTCCATCTTCTCAGCAATTCCAATCTGGTCCAGCCAAACCTAGCTTCAACCAACAATCTGGATATCAATATTAAAAAATAAATAACAGTTATGTAAATGTAGACAACAAAATATTTAATTGAAATAAATTATAATTATTTTTCTATAAAATTTTCGTTTTATTTATTTATAAAATAATTACTTTTCTAAAAATGTAACTATAACAATCATTTAAATTGTAGTTAAACAATTAAAATTAACATTTGCTTTATAGTAAAGAAGATCATTAATAAAATTATTAAACAGAACTTAATAATGCAATATATTTACATTTTATGTATCAATCTTTAATTTTCTTTAGCAAACAATCTTCTCGTATTTACAATTTCAAATTAATTATGTTTAATATCGCAGCAAACATTAATTATCTTTTAGTAATTAGACAATTATTTGCAAAATATTATATGCATGCTTTCTGTATTACTTAAAAATGTAAACTTTGCGTATTAAAATAAATATTGAGATTATTTAATGAGATGTGTTTATAATTAGGAAATTAAAATATTTAGTATGTTAAATAAATGAGTCTATCTTTGATATAATTATTAAATATACTCTAAACGATATAAATATTTTGTAAATTTATTATAATCGTTGATTTTCGGCTAAAACATTCATATATTAAAAATGATGCAATTACTTCAATTCGCAATTAATTATTATTTTTAATTTATTAACGTTGTAATTAAAATGAATACATGATTTTTCATTCTAAATTAATAAATTTCTGAGATACTTCGAATTAATTAATAATGACACGTGTTTAATTAATAGTTAATTGAAAATTGTTGCACAATTTTCATGAATTTATTATTAAATCTACCTTAACTTATTAATAGAACTGAAATCCTGTTTAAGTCATCCTTGGTTTATCAAGATACATAATTGGTAATTCATGCTAATTAAACGCGAAATAGATCATCTCATGATGAGGCGGTTTTGCTCACGAGAACGTTAAATAATCTATAACCAGAAGAATGTATTCTCACTTTTACTGGTGTGGCCTTGATATGCTCGTTACCGAAAAATTTAGTGCAAGTGTATCATCTCCCGACCTCCTTTAACTTTCGTATAAAAGATGCTGAGGATCGATCAGAATCATCAGTCAATTGGATCTCTTCCAATACAAACATCTCAAACATGAAATTGGTCAGTATAAAATAATTACAATTGTTAACATTTGTTAATTGATTAATTAAATTTTGTTTAGTTCATTGCTTCCTGCTTGTTCGCTGCTGTTGCGGCTGGACGCTTGGAGAATACTTATTTACCTCCAGGCAATGCCCCAACTGCTGGAGGAAATGGAAACTTCTTGAACGCTCCTTCTGCTAAATATTTACCAGCCAACACCAACTCGCAGTTCGGAGCTTCCAGCAGGAACAACTTTGGTTCTCAAGGATTCCCAACGGCTCCATCCACTCAATACGGCACTCCTTCCAACAACGGACATTTCGCTCAATCCAACAACTTCGGCGCTCAAGCTCCATCCACTCAATACGGTGCTCCAGCCAAGAACTTCGGTGGACAATCCAACATTCCTTCAGGACAATACGGAGCTCCTTCAGGTCAGTACGGAGCCCCAACAAAGTACCAATCCGCTGAAGCCGGTGCTTCCATCCTTCGATTCAACAACCAAAACCAAGGCGATGGCTCCTACAGATTCGAGT
>NW_017098137.1:0-73606 GCF_001412225.1 Nicrophorus vespilloides
AAGTCCGTAAGATTGACGTAAATCATTACCCAGACGATGAGAGACATTGCTTTATACAAATAAACTATAGAAGATGCGTTTAATGAAAAGAAATGTTGAATATGAAAAGAAACTAAAGTTTTTAACAATTATGTTTTTCTTTTAATGAAATTATTTCGATTAGTCCGGTTTCAAACAGTCCGTAAGATTGTCGTAAATCATTACCCAGACGATGAGAGGCGTTGCTTTATACAAATAAACAATAGAAGATGCATTTAATGAAGAGAAATGTTGATTATGAAAAGAAACTAAAGTTATTAACAATTATGTTTTTCTTTTAATGTAGTTATTTCGATTAGTCCGGTTTAAAACAGTCCGTAAGATTGTCGTAAGCCATTACCCAGACGATGAGAAACGTTGCTTTATACAAATACACTATAGAAGATGCGTTTAATGAAAAGAAATATTGATTATGAAAAGAAACTAAACTTATTGACAATTATGTTTTTCTTTTAATGTAGTTATTTCGATTTGTCCGGTTTCACACAGTCCGTAAGATTGTCGTAAATCATTACCCAGACGATGAGAGGCGTTGCTTTATCCAAATAAACAATAGAAGATGCGTTTAATGAAGAAAAATGTTGATTATGAAAAGAAACTAAAGTTTTTAACAATTATGTTTTTCTTTTAATGAAGTTATTTCGATTAGTCCGGTTTCAAACAGTCCGTAAGATTGTCGTAAATCATTACCCAGACGATGAGAGGCGTTGCTTTATCCAAATAAACAATAGAAGATGCGTTTAATGAAGAGAAATGTTGATTATGAAAAGAAACTAAAAATATTTCAATTATGTTTTTCATTTGGTACATAAACAGTAGAAGAAGAATATGTTTTGTGTATAGGTTGAATTGAGATGAAATTCATCCGTAATTAAGTTGAATACATATTGTGTACACGTTGAACAGAGATGGAAGGCAATCGTAATTAAGTTTGCACGGAAGTTTCCCGCATAAAAATATTTCGAAAACTTCCAAAGCTCGTATCCATTCTCCAACAAAAATTCCCTTTTCATTGCTCCTGTATAGTATATATATATATACAAATACACCACGTATTTATTCATCTCCCATATTCTCGTATGCTTTCCACCACTTTTTTTATTCTTTCTTTCTTTCATCCCCCGTCTTCGTTGTTCCTTCATCCCCCTTGTTTTTATTGCACGAGTCGTTGGGGATGTTATTTTGCATGAAATGGGCAATTCCCTAATGAAATATCGCCGCAATATATCTGCGCCGCGGAAAACTTAAATTGTTTTTAAGCTTGCGCCCTTCAAGCCGTCGTTATTAAAGTCCACACATACGCACACACATATTCACACATGAAGTGGATTTTAAATAGTTTACGATGTAATTAAGGGTTCATTATCCGGGACCGTTGAACGGTTTTAATTTATTTATGCACTCGTCGGGGAAAACGGCCATGCATACAAATGCCTGTCGGGATGCCGCCTGCATTTTATTTATACTTTAACGCTTATAAACATTTTAAAGCGGGGGGAAATCTCTCAGCGATAGATTTCCCCGGAGGAAAACAGCTTCAGCAGCAGCAGCATCAGGGTCAGCAAACTTGCTGTAGAAAACAATTGAGAATTAACTATTTCTTCCTCTTCTCTTCCACTAGTTTTATTTTTGTTTCATACGAAAAACCTGTATAAAAATAGCCAGAGGCTCTTCTCTGCATTAAACTTTTATCGAAATGTATATAGATATATTTGTATCTGAAACATAGAATTATTTACGTGGCGTTTTCACGAATTTTTCCTCCGCTCCGAAGCCTGCTGAACTTATTTCTCCATTATCCGACCACCCAACTTTTCAATCAATAGTCCTGGAAGGCCCTGGAAGCTTCAAAACAAACCCGCGATTTCTGCTTCAATTCCAAATGGTGATCGGGAAAGCAATACATATTTAAAATGATGCAGATGAAACTGTATAGTCTTGCAAAATGGTTAATATTAAATGTGACGCATCAACTGTAAAAGCAATATTAATAAATAACTAATGAAACTCTTTTTTTTTGATTTAGCTCTAAGTAATTTGTTGATTGTTTCAACGTTGTGAATTCATGTGTATTCATAACTATTCAAAAAGTGAATAAACTTGTACAATTACAAAACTAGTTATAAAACTACGCAGCGCGAAGTTATGACATATGTCATAGTTTGTAATGTATCAAAGTTATTCATTGAGTTTTATCCATTTATAGTTTGTTTTTAAGTAATACAAGCTAAAAATAATTGTAGAATAATATAAATATACTATTGGTATTTAGTTGTAACTTCAGTAGCAATTTGGACCAAATATTTCTAACTTAAGATATGAAATTAATTAATTATAATAAAACTAACATTTATCATCATTCAAATATCAACATCAAATACAATATTTTTATTTTAATCGTTACTTTATCAAATAAATACTTGAATAATAATAATAGACATTTATTGACTCAAAAAGTATAACGTTTTTTATATTTATAAACATACCAAATAAATAAATATGTCGTGAAAATGACAAATGTCATTCTTTTGACACTATAGTCTGCTGTCATTAATTTGACATTCTATTCAGTTGTCTTTTATATTACATTATTTTCAGTTGTCATTCATTTAAATGTCAAATTTTGACATTATGCTTATTTATCATTATTTGTACATGAACAATTATATGATGATGACGATTATTAATACTACTTTCAAATGTTTATAAATATAAATAGTACTACTCAACAAGGACAAGTCAGTAAACTTTCCAGTAAAATTAAAGTAAACCTTAGTTTCAAACTACTCAAACTTAATGTAAGATGTAACATTTTAGCTACTAAGAACAGCACCAACAAAAACGTTATTCCGCAGTCTTACATAATTTCCGTAAAGTCCTATGAACTCGTGTCTTCTAATTTCTTCATATAATTCCACATATAATGAATATGTGAACATTTGTCTTGATAATTTATTAATATAATTCCAGATTAATTAATAAAAATGCTATATAATTTATATTATTGTTTTAGTAAATGTAAATTATCTATAAAATCTTCAACAAGATCTTAATTTCACAATGTTATATAATTTATTGAACCACATTCACAAGATATATCCGATTTTATAAAATTTCTATTTTTTTTTCTTACATACATCAAAAACAACATAATTGAACTGAATTATAAGATATTATTAACTTGTTTTATAAAACTAAATGAAAAACCATAATATTTTATTCACCAATTCACAAAATTTTATTCTTATTAACATTTTTTTCTAATCTTATATAATTGAATGGAAATGATTACAATTTCGAAGTTGTGGAATATAACTGGAATCAATTGGTATTCTAAACGTCCCTTTCAATGTGTATAATTTGATTAGCAATTGGATCGAACGGAAGTAATTTTATAAAGTGGCGCGAAGAGAGAGACGACTTGGATCTTGTTAGTACTAATTTTCCACATGCAGCAATAACCGATGATTCCAAGTGAGGAGTATTTGATTATATTCGATAACACGCGATATGTACAATCATACTTAATTGTAATAATCAATATTTTCAATTATTCTATGAAAAATATAGTATTTTTAATTTATTTCATTCGACTTCAATCAGTCCGGATTTACGGAAATCAAAATAAATAACTTTAGCAAATTTAGCGTTTGATTCTACTTGAATTAAAGAAATGCACTTTACCAAATTGATACATTTGAAATTGTATAGATTTGAGCTTGATGGCTATTTGAAAGAGAAAAGACGTATAGCTAATATGATGAAAAATCATGGTTATTCATTATTTTTGACTTCGTTAACAGCTTACATTCTCATCCAACATCTCTTTAATAAATTTGCTAAAGTACGTCTATTAGTGCGTCCCATTATATGAGCTATCCAACGTCCCATTATGTGAAATAAATTACCTTATCCTTCTTCAACGAAATAAGGCTTCAGTTAAGTAATCAAGTGATTACTTATAATTAGTTATTTTAATAAGTATATTATATTAGCTAAATTTCTGTTATTTTTTGCGAGAAAATGTACTGTAAATAATAATAATTATTTTCTTAATTAACACTGCGAAATATTACATTTTAATGTTTAGAACAACTTTGTTAATTGCTATTATTTCCGTCTTTTAATTTATAATTACTTGTTAATTAAAGAAGTAATCAAAATTAGACGACATTTCTTTGAAGTGTGTTTACAAAATATATGAATAATGATTATTTTTTTACTTTTTGTTAATATTCGAATGAAATTAGATATTTTTTAATTAACTATTCCTGCAAAAATGTTCAATTATTGTTGTTTTTTTTTGATCAAAAGCATCCGACACAAATCCTTGAGGATGAAAGAAGGATTCTGAATCCATCGAGATGAATATAGATTAATTGAATTTGAATATAAATGAATGAATTAGTGCCTTGTACTTTTCTTCTTGTCGCAGGGAGCGACGCGCTCTCGACCTAATTTGAATTCGATTCGAAACCCAATAAAGTTATTATTTTTTTCTATCACTTTTTTATTTACAAAAGTCCTGTTGCGTCCGTTGATACGTTAATCATAATTTCACTAATCACGATGAACTCTGACACCAGAAAATAAAAAAATAAACGCTGCATTTGCAAAGCCTTTGATCTATAAAATACGGGTTCCTCATCCTCCCTCCAAAAACCCGCTTGCCATTTATTTGCCGCCCCTATTTTTTTCACAAGCTATACAGTTGTTATCCCGCATAATATTGATATAATCCCAAAGATTTGCATGCGAAAGATGCGTAACATGTGTGCGTATCATCAGCGTAAGTTGTTGCTTCTTTCTCTTTTTCTTCTTTTTTTTTGTAACTTTCTGTAGATTAAAAAAAAAATCTCCGCATTCTCGTGTCTTTCGTTAGAATATTTACGTATTCCTCCCCCAGTGCCTCTCGATTTTTGCTCGGCATTAATAAGAAATAAGCGAGGAGAAAGTTCTTAATATCATCTTGTGCCGTGTCTCCTCTTGGGAACGGTAAAAAAGTTTTCAGAAGAAAAAAATAAAAATACTGAGATTATTGCATTTTTAATTTGATACGTTAATCACTTGAATTTTAATGAAATCTGAATTATTTCTTCAGGAATTTAATGAGAACTGAATTAATCAAACAAGATAATTGTAGTAAATTATTCAAAAGCAGTGTCTTTACATTTTAGTGATTTTCTAGTAAACTATACCAGATAGAATGGATTTAAATGATGAATATGAAAGTTGGATATATATGGAATACAATTTGGGAATAATTTAAAACTGAAGTAATGGAAAAATAAAGCGTGTATTCACTTTTTAGTGATTTTCTCAGAAATTATAATATATAGAAAGGATCTAAAAGATGCATATGAAAGTTGGATTTTTGAAGAATACAACATTTATTTTGATTTCATCCATTTCGTTGTAATTCGCATTAAAATGAAAAAATGAAAAAATTAACGCTCAAGAAAGCAGTATCTTCACATTTCCGTTATTTTCTCAGATATAAAACGTGGATATTTGGAGAATACATTGTGTATTAATGTTAGATAAGATTTCGTTCATTTGGCTGTAATTTACGAAAAAGCAGTGACATTTTATTGATTTTCTCAGAAACTATAATAGGTAGAATGTATCCAAAAGATGTATATGAAAGATAGACATTCGGGAAATGTAGAGATCTTATAGTCATAAATAAGTAAGTAAATAAGATACTTTTGTATACTGATTTGCACAGGGAATTGTAATTTTAGTGTATTTGTATGAGCTATAAGAAAATATAATAGAAATAGTGTACATCTTGTGTTTTATAATTAAATTTAGTTGACAACCTCCACTCCAAAGTTCGTTGGCGTCTGAACATAATTGTAACAGTATATGCAAGGTGGATTTCGGTTTGGAGTTCAGGTAGAAATTCCCTAAGGTGGAAAGATGATCTGACGAATCCGCAAATTGCAAGTTGCGCTCTCCGGATCGGCGACGTTTCTGCCTAGGCATATGTTAAATTCCCCTTACTTTAAACACCGAACCAAATAGTTTCCACTCAATTAACGTTTAATAGGATCCGCTGCTCGAGTTCAAATTAATTTTAACAATCAAACCGCTTTGCTAATCCCATCGGATTACTGTTCAACGTATACAAAAAATATATATATATATCCAACGTTCTGTCAAGGTAGGAAATACTTTCAAACATCAATCATTTTCAAGATTCACACAAAAATAATACTCAATTTTATCTTCATTTCTACTTCTATGAAGATCTAAATAAAACTTCCAATTTGAAATTATAGTTATTGCATGGGTTTCTCATAATACAAGAACATAAATATTGATCATAACTATTATGTATTAATCTTTCCAATTGTAATATGCAATTTGACGTTTACCTTAAGAAGTCTACAGTGACTATGCATATAATTTTGTATAAAACAAGATTTAGGTATAAAAACTAAGGCGGATATATTCGCCGCTCGTCCGCAAATAGTTAATTAATATGTAACTATATATATATTATGTCATACAAAACGTTAAAATAAATCATTCTGATTGGATTTAATTAGAATCTATTGTTTAAGTCTGAAGTTGTGGTTTATTGATTGAGACTTAAGTGAAATGGTGTATTAGTTTTAAAACATTTGATCATTTCAAATGGAATTGAACTATTCAAGCTGAAATTATAATTATATAATCAGTAATAATAATCCCAATTTAATTATGTAATCATTTTTTTGATTTGGAATTTATATAAAAATTTAATTGAAACTTTGGAATTGTGATGCATTTTACTTTTCTATAAAATTATATAATCTATTGAATTGCATGATAGTAAATGAAACGGTTTATATAAAGTATTTATTGTCTTCACTATGGGCATTTTGCATTAATGGTGAAACGCGAACTCCGGGAGGGTTTCGAATTGATGTGCTGGTATCGGGTAAATGTTTATGCCTTTGTCTGGATTTAATGTCCATCCGTGCCAATCGATTCGTGACCTAGTCTGTCAGTCAGTAGACATTATGTTTATGTTATTACCGAATGGAGAAATCCAAAACCTACGACCTACACTGTGTGCTCAGATAAGCTCCCATTCATATATCTATGCTTAGAATCGATAAATATGTATGCTTTTCCAACGAATTTTATGTCCATATTCCGGACGTCCAGTCATCTTAACAGCTTCCAAATCATATATTTTTTATTATATATACGTATTACTTTACTTCTTCATAATCAGATCATAGATATTCAGAATATTTTATATATTTGTATTCAAATTGAATTGAAATAATATGTATTAATAAAATTTACATGTTAATTACTTGATTTAATTATAATTACTCTTATATTGTCAATATTAATTATCTATTAACTCAAAATTTCACAATAATTTTTGAATAATTGAAATTTATAGTTTTTTTTTTTTAAATTAAGAATATAATTATTATTGACTTAAGTATTAAAAGTCGATTATAATACAATTATTGTTACCAATTTTTATTAACATTAAAAATAACTATATGAAAAGTTTATTACATATTGATTAAACATTAACAATTGATATAAACAAAGATAATTATCACTAATTTACACATACCATTAAATTCTAATGTAAAATATAAGAGTTATTGTTATTCTTTTACTATTCACATTTACCTCTAAATATACAGTTTCCTGCATTAAGTTCTAGCATTAAAAACTAATTAATAGGTCGTGAACTATATGTGCTTGTTTAGTTCCTAAGACTATTTATATACTGGTATAAATATATTTTATGATGTATCGATTAAGGATTAACTATAGAGAACAATTTGAAAACAACAGTTAATAAATTATTTTCTGTGTCAACGATTTCCTTCAACATTAACTATATTTAGATAAACACAAACATATTCTTCGATTTTTGATCATTTTCATTATAAGATTTATTTAATATCCATAAGAAAAGAAAGAATCATCATATATTAATTATTTTGTAAATCAAAGCAATAAAAAAAGTTTTCATTTAATTGATAAATATATTTTTAATATCATCAATTTGCGTATTAAAATTTTTAAAATAATTCTTTGAAATCATATTCAATTTCATTCAAATCAGTTAATAAATGACTTAAATTTTATGAATTGATCCTTTTTCTGAAATTATTAATTTATTTCTTATATTCAAATAGTAATAGACAATTTTAAATATGAATAAAAACGTTAATTTAAACAATTTTGATAATCTTAAACATCACTTTAAAAAAACAACACAATTCTATTATATTTGTTTTCTCTAAACTTGTTCATTTTGTAATTATTAAACTAATTGATTAATAAATAACTTTACTATTATCTAATTTTATACATTCTTAAAAATAATCGTAAAAACACTAATGAAATGTATGCAAAATCATGATTAACATTAAAACTATAACATTATCACACTATTTCATGACTAACGTTCGTAATTATCATATATTTCGTGATTCATTTTTAAATTACTAATTTACTTTTATATCCACTATATTTATTAAAGTCTTACAATACAATACTCTACAACATAAAGAAATAAACCATAAGTAAATCAATTAAATTGTAACTTAAAATACATTTTAAAAATACAATTTTTCCTGCGCCTTTTCACACGTCTAAGGTTGATAATTATGTAATATCCGTGCAGATTATTTCCCCGCAGAGAAGGATATTCCGTTCCGCGATTTGCATTTTTACGAGGACGTAAACACTAGCTTTCCTGTGCAATATACAATTTTCTTTATTCTTTTCCCCCAGATTTCCAAGGCCGGACGAAAGGTTTATTTTATAGTCGCACCACGCAGAGGGTGAAACATTCACGCACAATAACAAAACTTTCCTGCTTTACGTCAAAACCAAAATATTATCATCTGCCAAATCCACAATATTTTCACACTGTTTTATTTTTTTCTCTTATTGTTTTTATTACAATGATTTTTGTAATTTATTTATTATAGACTCAATAATAAACAATTTTGGAATTACATTAAAACTTTTGTTACGTTTTTTGTTACAAACTTAATTGTGAATTTATTTAAAGTGATTGATTATTATATATTGATTAAAATAAGTTTTGTATTAAAAAAAAACAAAACTTTCCATAGTGTTTTAGTAATAATCAAGTAATACAGTTACAGCACAAAATAATCACGTGCTGATAATTTAAAAAGAAATTATTTTCAAATTTAATAATGATTTTTGAGATTTTTTTTATTAATAGTAAAAATTGAAACAAATTGGGGTAAAATAGTAATAAATATAATTAGAGCTAACAGAAAATTTGGTTTATTTTCTATTGTAATTCTAGGTATAAATTAAATGTGCTATTTAAGCATATGAAGGAATAAATTCGAGGAAAACTAAAGAAAAAAAAATCACGAGTTAAAAATGAATTATTTGCGTTTCAATTATGCAAACCATTCAATTTTGCGTACGTACACGCGCGGGAATGATTACGCAAAACATGTAAATACTGAAAAAAAAAAACAAACAGGTCGCAACAATTAATACGAAATGAGAATGTAAAAGGTCGTAAAAAGGTTTTTTTTCTCGTTGTAAGAGGAAAGAGTACCACCACTCGACATCATGTATTTTTTAAATGTGGAATTCGGTCGACCGTAATGTAATATTCTATCCATTTTAAACTTGGCTCGTATCACAACGAGTGCATACATATTGTGATGTAGAGATAGTGAAGGGGAAGGGCGGGGGACATGAATATTTTTGTGTTTTTTTTTGCGGGGGTGGCGGATTAAGTTTAAATTATTTCGGACGCAACATGATCGCAATTCTTCTACACCCTAAAACAAAACAAAAATACAACATGTGCGCCCTCCATTATTTTAAATTAGAAGCACGAATTGTCTCATTCAAATTTCGGTCTCCACATCGAAGGAAAAACAAAAAGAAGCTTCGCATTCGAAACGACTTATTTTGCTTCATTTTTTTTTTGGGGATTGAATATATTTACTCTTTCGTCGTACACCATTTTTTTTGGTAAGTTGGCTCCTTCCGCTCCGCCGGGTCTTCGCAGCTTTCCTGATTAACATGGCTAAACAAGGGACGCAAGACTTTTAACAACTTTCGCTCCCAGAAAGCTTTCCTCTTTCACGGATAAGGGACGGCGTAATTTCATTAGGTTTTATTATTGTTTTTCTCTCTTCTTCTTCCTTGTTTGCCGCTACTCTCCGCCTGTCCTTTGTTTGCTGATTTTTTTTAACGTTGTTTTGTTTATCAGGAGGACTTTCGTTTCGTCCGAGGAACACGAATTGCCAAACTTGTAATAGCATAGGAATTTTGTCACTGAAACTCAAATGAAAACAACAAGGGGAAAAACTCTTTGTAATAAGACATTATTCAACAATGTGTACTTAAACAATGTCCATTTTCGATTGGATAAAACTACAGTTTTTAAGAATTTATCTGCTATCAAAAAAATATTTAGTTTTTAAATACAAAATTAATTGAACGATTTTAATTTTTAGTAAAATAATTACAATTTTCTTATTTATCATCGAGTATTTTTTAGAATTGAGCCTACTCGATGCACGTCAAATATTTATAAATTACTTGACAAGTTACGAGTATTATTCATACGTGTTTATGTAATATTTTCAAACAATCTTTATTATTTATAATTATTCAGTACTTAATATTATTAAAGTTTACAAAAGGTTGAAGAAAATGCATTATTTAATTCATAGATTAGACAATTAATTCGAAATTATTGCAGATTTAAATCAAATCTAAAAATTAATTGAAACAAAAAATCAATGAATCAAACTTTATTACATATAAAGATTTTTTTAAATAATGTAATTCAATTTAATTGTTTATACAAAACACCAAAAGATGGCGTCATTTGAAAATTGATTAGAAGAATATTTATTAGTAAAAATATGGTCGCCTGTATCACGAAAATCTGATACGAAAGGTCGTTGGTTCAATTCCCAAAAACCAACAAAAAATTGTGGTGGCTGTTAAACCCAAAAGGGGTAGAAATAGGGCCGGAAGAGATATTTGTAAAAATGACTTTGCTGAAAGTAAAAACATTTGACAGTAAATATTCTTTAGTAGATAAAAGTTTTGTCAACTTATTGTGAATATATTTATTTCGATAAAATTTCTGTAAATAATCAAAGTTTAGAGCAAATATAGAAGATAAAAGTTTCTAAATAATCCAAAAAATGGCTAAACGTTGACCAAATGTTGAACGCTAATGTTGAACAAATTTGCTTATTAGAAGATTTTTCATTTACGTTTCTAATAAAAAACTAATATATTTTTTTTGTTTCAGTTACGTTTTTAATATGATTTTAATTCATAAAAAAATGTATTATTATTTCGTTTGTAATATGATTTAAGTCATTTTTTGTTTGAATATAGTTGACAATATTTTGTGTATTTGTAATGAGGGTTGTTTAAAGTAGGTAAGTATTGCAGTTGTTGTTGTATATAAAAGTATAAATCGTGGGGTCGTTTTAAAATCTTGCCGAAATCGTTTCTGAAATTGTAAATCGCATCCTTGTGGGAATTTCCATCGTTCTTGGAATTCCCAGCAGACAGGTGGTGATGTATAGGTGGAGAAAGAGGGAGGAAGAGTTGGGAGTGGTACGCCCTCGATAACCCCGAAGGCACTACGTCTTCTCCGTTTCTGGCCAAAATCAATTCGGGAAATTGTCGGAAAAGAAATAAACAGCGGAGGAAAACGACAGAATAATCGTCAAGTTAGGAGTTTTCAGGTGACATTTAGGATAAATATAGTAGATGTATAAGTAAGTGCGAATGAGGAGAGTGTCCCAAGTTTTATCCAAATACAATTAAAGCACGACAAGTTCGGCTCTTCTCTATGTATATTGGAAAAGCGGCAATCAACAGATAAACCGAGTAGTCGCTTATTACGAACGCTCCAAACTCGAGCAATTCTACTAATACTATTCCAACGATGTTTTATGAAATCCCTTTCTCGAGACCGGCAAAAACTTTTCGTGCCTATTCAAATATATCTAAATAGGAATCTAATAACTTCCAGTCATATGTCTAAACTCCTATATATCTGCAAAATTACATTCCATTTATGAAACAAAAAATTTCATAAAAATTATATCAATTTAATAGTTACATTTATATAATAATTACTATATTTATATTGTCTACTTAAATTTTGTAAATTATTAAAAATTATCTTCGATTTTTGGATTAAAACAGTTCTAAAAGTTTCTATTGAAATAAAAAAATCGCACATTTTTCGTTATATTAGAAACTAAATTATAGAAAATATTCAAAATTATTAGTGTACCAATAGTAGCCAAGAAATGTTGTCTTAATTACTTGATAATCATTCATTAAAAAAAACTACAGATATTATATAAAAATTGATGTATTGTTATACCTTTTTTATTTCATGTGTTAAATTTTTCATCATTTCCAATTGAATTTTTGGTAATTTTCAATTGAATTTTGGAAATTTTCATTGAATATTTCATATTTTCCATATGTTTTTTCAATGTATTCGATTTTTCTAATACCCGATTGAGTTAATTTCCAATAGAAATTACTATAATTATTATGAATATATATAATAATTTTCTTGTTATCATTTTTTTTAACAATTTATGATCTGTGTTATAACTGTTATACCTAAAACATATTTTTTATTAAAAATTTACTCGTATCAACGTCAAAAATGAGTTATGAGAACAAAAATATAAAAAAAATAACATCAAATATATTTTTCTTTCTGTATTGAGAAGGATATTTGTATTTGGTTTTAGTTTGTTCTTGGCAAAGAATTTTTTTTGGGAGTGAGAATGCATTTATTTGTTCGTGAGTTTCAGCATTCGCCGTCGTCGTTGTTGTTGTTCATGCTGCTGCATCTGCTATTCCCACTGTAGTTCTAGTCTAGTCTTCCAGTGCATTAGAAATTTATTCAATTCAAAAGGAAACTGAGTTTATGTAATCAGCGTGTAGCTCGCTGTATGCACGTCCTGCTGAATGCAAAGCAGCACAGAGAGAGCACAGATACTATTTTGGGCAATAGTTTCCATCCAACGTGCTGCAATCCTCTTCCTACGTGCAATCAAATATTACATATTCTTATGCAACGCTGCTTAACTACAGTTAAACTTTAACTAGTTTCAATTTCAATGTATTATTTACTTGATTATTATAAGAGATTTTCATTTATCCAAAACAAGATATAAAACAATTATATAAAACAAGCATATGCCAGATTGTTTAAAATCATACTAATATTGTCTATATTTTGACAAACCGGACTATACTGAATCCGGATTGATTGAAGCAGTACTATGCGAGGAATAGCTTGAAATATACAATTGATTTCACAAACATTTCATTGATTCATCTGCAAGGTTATATTCCATACAATCTCGGAGGGATGATTCATTTTTATAAGCCCTTTATACGATAAAACAACATGGATTTATTTGTGAGAAATATTGTGATTGTTAGCTCTCTGTTTGTTCAATAAATGTGTCTATTTTTACAAATCCTTATTGATTAATGTAATAAAAGTGTTATATTGTTTCTTTTCATCAATGGAATAGTGTTTCCATGAATAATTCAAAAATTGATGAAAAATAATTATTCGCTTTTTCTAATTTCCATTCACTTTTACAAAAATAATTATATTTTTAATTTTCAGTTTAAATTTGGGTTATTTCCATTGAATCTTAATTTACATGTGTTTTTTTTTCCATGGAATAAAATTTTCAACATTTCCAATTGAATTTTTGGTAATTTCCATTGACTATTTCATAATTTGCATGTTTGTTTCAATGTATTCGATTTTTATAATATCCAATGATTTTTATAAAAATAAAAACATTTTATTAATTCCCAATTGAATTCTTGTTAATTTCCAATAGAAATTACTATAATTATCATGAATATATATAATAATTTTCTTGTTATCCCTTTTTTTTACAATTTATGATCTGTGTCATAACTGTGAAATGTGTGTAATATTTTTATTATTATTTCTCTACAGTGCAAATGTAATGGGAAACAAATATTTTACTGCTCCATCTGCTCGAATATACTCAGTGCAATCACGAACAGATGGCCCATTTAGTAAAGCCCTTTAGCCGATAAAACAACATGGATTTATTGATGAAAAATATAGTGATTATTAGTCCTTTGCGCAATCTGTTTATTCAATAAACGTGAGTGTGTTTATAAATCCTTATTGATTCTTGTAATAAAACTGTTAGATGGATTACTACGATTATATTTCATAATCCGTTAGTATTGTATAACGGATTAAGAAAATATTTATGAAAACTGCTTTTAATAAATGTATTATATAATGTACTAAATCAATGCAAACTGTAAAATATAGAATATTCTCGAATAACACGGTATTTTAATCACACTATGCTTCAAACAACACGGTCAATTATTTTGACAACTGTCGTATAACACGATACTTCAATTTCTTTAAAGTGTACTTTAGGAAAAGTTCTTTAAAGAATTTAGGAAAAGTTTGAATCTTTCAAAAATTAATATGATAACAATTAGATAAAGTTAAGAATATATATATTTTTATGTTGGAACTTAATAAACAAGTAATTATTACTTAATACAATCTGTTTTTATTTTGGAATAAATGTAATATTAAATAAATTGGGTTTTCATCTGGGAAAACAATAAATAAAAAAATGTTATTGAGAAAATCTAAATCAAATTTGAATTAATTTTGAAAAAAATTGATAAATTATTGTAAAAATTTAAGTTACAACAAAAATATGAAAATAAAAGTTAATCTTGAGGAATCATTAATATATGAATTAATTTGAGAAATAATGGATAAAATGTAAATTTGTGAAAATGAATAGAATGTTAATTATTATTAAATAAATCTTGATGAAAGGTGAATTAATGTTGCGAGGAGAATTGCATCAACGGTTTTGTTTCAAAATAATATCGCGCAGATAATGACGACGATGTTTTGGATGGATGGGAGGAGGCGGAAATATCTTCGAAACAGCTAATGAGTTTCGTACCTGAAAAGCTTCTGCTTCGTTCGTGAATCCTTTCAGGTGGCTGAAATAAAGGGACACAACACTTTTCTATCATCGCGAACCGCAGCGAACGACATGGATGGTAATTAATCACGGACCACACAGTAAATGCAAGAGTCTTCTCAAGTATTGTTGTTGTTGTTACGATGTTTCTTTCAGCTGAAAATTTCAGCCAAAAAAATCGGAGACGCGAGGGAAGCAGCCTGTCTCTTACAATACGCAGGTGAATACTAATCGCGAACTGCAGGAAGCCGGAAATTTTCGGCGGCGAAAGAGAAGAGCGGGGGGAAAAGGGACGGCTGTGGAGGCGGCGGCGGCGTCTGTGTCGGTGAGAGAGGTAGTGGAGGAGGGAGAGAGAGGAGGCGGCGACGGTACGCATGATTCCACGACCTTGATAACACGCGCATTTATTTATATACCCATCATTGATTGCTTCAAAGGTACCATAACTCAAAAAAAAAGAAACAAACCCTTAGTTGTATTTTAAATCATGGTAATTTTTTATCTTCTTAATAGCACAATCTAAATCATTAAACAAGAACAATGACAGATTGACCTGATTTGACAACTATAATGACATAAGAACTACGAACTTAAATTAATATATGTAACCATATTGAAATGCGCACAGGTTTTGATGAAGTAAGTCAATCATGTAAATCATACAATATATGTAATATCGAAGCTATACTTTCCCATTAAATTACATAAGAATACAAAATTAGAGATCCGTGACAGATGTCAGATGAATTGACAGCATTTCTACATGAAGTACCAACTTAAATACAATTATGTAACCATATTAAGAGAATATAGGAAATATGTATACTATTACATCTTTGCAGCCTTTGATGAAGATGATGTAATTTATATTTTGTAGATGATCATATAATATTTACACTAAAGATGTTTCATCTTTAAATTACATAATTGTCTATATTGTTAACAATGACATACAAATGACAGCTGAATTGACATCTTGAAGTACGTATGATGTATCAACTTAAATGACATGTAATTATATTGGGTTCATGAGAATCTATCAGATAACTAAACGAACTTGCAAATAAACAATTCGAGATCAATGACAGATAAATGACAGCTGCATTGACAGCTTCAAGAACATATGGAGTACCAAATTAAAGAAAATATATTCAATACTTGATAATTCAACGACTTTGAAAATCCCACCAAAAATATCAAATCTCAAAAATCATATCCATTTTTAATAATAATAAAAATAACATATTTTTTTCTCAAATTTCAGAGATTTTTTTTTATAAGCTCAAAATTATAGATATTTATATTCCGGTTTCATTACAACTATTTACACCTGATAGCATCCATCAAATGCGACGCGATTCAAGTTTTCAATTACATTTATATATTTGCATTTTTTTTTTCAGCGATCGTTTCAATTTCAGGCGATTCTGAACGAAAAAAAAAACATATGTGTGATGAAGGCAAGTTTGAAAGCTCGAACGGGTGCGACCAAATCCAGAATTAATTGAATAATCAAAATATGATTTGATCACTTTTATATTTGTCGGCGCGCATCGACATTCATCAATCATATTACAAAAAACAAAGACACAAAAAAATATATATATGAGAGAGAAAATCCGTTTCAGTTGCGCTTTATTTGCACGGATTGTTTAATACAATTTTTTTTGTTGAGTGATTTATACAAGGTTTGATGTCGGTTTAGATAACTTTTTCTGATTTATTACGAAACTTTGCTTTTATATTACACAAACCACTGATAATTTTTCTGTTTATTTTAATATCATCATGAAAACATATATAAGTTCATTCAAACCATCTGTTTTTTGTGTTCATAAACAAATTTTGAGATGAAATATTATTTTATGTAAATAATAAAAGCTTACTGTTTTCTTGAAACTTTCTACAAACTTTTCTTTCAATATTAATTTTATTGAATCATTATTTAAGAGTTTTTAAATCCTTTGAATTATTTCTTTAAATATCTTTTTCATTGTAGATTTTTAAGTAAAATTATAGCCACTATTTATTATTTCACTCTTTTGATGATAAACGTGAAATTTCTCATTCATCGAAAACTTTCTTGTAAATGTACGTCTTGATTAGTAGTATCAAACCTAATTGAGATTAATTTTTGTATTGATAAAAAACATTATTAATTACGATTTTTTTGTAATAATAATAAATAATTGAGTAATCCAAACTGTAGAGCTACGGGGAATGGAAAAAAAAAGTTAGAGGACTTCTTCAGTTGATAGGCAATACTAAGAGGATAGAAAAGATTAGTTTAGGGCAAAAATTTGGGAGGATGAAGAGGTGGAAAAAATACGTTTGGAGTGCTTACGTTGAGAACTGATGGAGGAGGGAAACTGTCAAGGATGGGTCCTGGCGAAGGTTTATATATATATGTGTAAAAAAAATGGGAGAAGTAGAGGCAACAGAAAAAAAAAGTTAATAAAATATTAAAGAAGTCCATCCAATCTAATTGAAGGGTACTCCATAAAAAGAAATATTTAACTGTGTAATCATAAAGCGGTATAAAAATAGATTGTGAACATTTTATAAAAATATTTTTCTGTAACTTTTATTTTTCTTTTAATTAGTTAATAAGTTTTTATCAGAATTAACTATTTATCAATGTACAAACATGAACAGTTTATATTAACAATGAACAAAGCCAAAGTAATACAGACGGTTCTAAAAGTAACAGTTTTATTAACAAAATCAGATTGTTTGGCATTAAAAATTTCTTAATTGATAATCACAATACTTATTAATACTTGTTTTGAAATAAACTTACCACAAATTACGAACAAGCGTAGTCATTCACAATCTGGAATAGAGAAACAATAATATTTAAGTATAGAATGTTGACGTGATTAAAGTATCAATTTGTGAAAGCAATTAGCTTATGAAAACTTTGCACAGCAATTATCGATTGTTTACAATAGTGTTGCCTTTAAGTTAGACCGAATTTGCAGGATGTAGTTTTAGAGCTGTGTGCTTTGTGTTTAACAGGAAAAGCTGATTTTAACAGCAATAATATTTTGTCATCAACATTTTTATTATACTTGTAATCAAAACATACGAATTTTACCTGACAATAGAAATTTATATATCAATTACTAATATGTAATTATATGTTATTATATGAAGTGAAACAAGTTTAGAAATTTGTCAAATATATATATTTATTTCTACCCCGCATAGTGTCGATTATCGGTGATAACAATATCAAGGACTGTATGAAACCGGACTAATTGAGGAACTAAATACATTAGAAAAAAAATAAACAACACAAAAAGAGATTTAAAGTGGAAATAAAAAAGATCATTTTTGTATTGTGTACTAATTATTTAGAATTTATTTTCATTTTACTAAATTTAGTTTCTTTTGGTATTTTCAGTCTATGGGAGATATAACCAACATGAGATCCAATGTAATTTAACATAGTTTTTCATGTATGTAATTCTTACATTTACTAAAATAATTTATTTCATATTAACTGTATATATTGACTTAATTTTACAATTTATGTACATAATTACTCAAGTTTTCTTTTGTTATTTTACTCATCTATTAACTTTTTCTTTGATACTAATACTAATGATATTTTTTGTATATTTGGTTGCATTAAATAGTTAGTAAGTAGATTTACTACGGTTTATACTATATTTAGTTATAGTCGACAATTTATATATTGTTTTCATTGTATATTAGTAAAAATGGATTTACAAATATTTTACATGAACTCAGTAGTTATTATATACATTAACTAAAATTAGTTATTTTAAATTGAACTACGCTAATTATTATCATAGAAAGATTGAATAAACACCATAACGTTATATCCATTATCCTTTATTTGGATAATTCCGAAAACACACGGATTCCGTGCATATGAAATCGAGTATTTCCTGCTCTCTATGATTTTCCTCGAAAATCGCGCGAACTCCGATCCCATTATTTCTTAAAGAGAAAGAGATATAGTAAGTGAGAAAGAGAGAGAGATAGAGAGACGAGTACAGAGATAGAGAGACCGAGTGTGCACAAGTTTTCGCATCCAAACACAATTTCCATCCTCACAATTATCTCTAAAAGCTATCAACTCGACTCTATCTCGGGTTCTGTAAATAGTTCGCATATTAGCTCTTCAGCTTATATAACATGCGGAGTCACACATACCACACACATATATCCATACATATATATGTATAAAATAGTCGAGGCCGTAACCGAATTTTCAGCGATATAATCGGGGACCGTTACGTAACTTCGCCTGAAATATTTCCTCAACTCTCTTGTAAGATGGTTACATACATGCGTTTTCACT
Source organism: Nicrophorus vespilloides (assembly GCF_001412225.1). Taxonomy (NCBI): domain Eukaryota; kingdom Metazoa; phylum Arthropoda; class Insecta; order Coleoptera; family Silphidae; genus Nicrophorus; species Nicrophorus vespilloides. The sequence goes on from NW_017098137.1 coordinate 19,426, forward strand.
GGTTGGAAGACGTGGAATGAGAGAGAGAGAGAGAGAGAAGAGAAGAAAGCTGCAATGAGTAATCTTGTTAAGTTTAACGTACTTATTTTTAATTTAATTCCCCTCGAACAAGATAACATGTTTGGGATTTAACATTTAACCGACGTGGAAGTTTTTACTGTGACTCGTGGCAATAAAACTCGTCGCTCATGCCTCGGGTATTACGACAGTAAAACGTAATTATATAAATATATTTATATAACGACAATATAAAAAGAATATATATATATAAAAATATTGTAAACAATTCTTATGAAATTTCAACTGTAATTCAACATTTTTGCATGTGCAAACTACAAATGATATATGTGGACCATTTTTTAAACAGATCTATACAAAATATACAAATATCAATATGTTTATAATAAAAATAAAAAAAGTGTTGGAAAATGTAATGAAAGTTTAGTTACAAGTGAAGATAAATATATAGAAATCTTCCGAAATTTCAATTTTGAATGTACAAATGAAATTTATTTTAAGCGGATTTAGACAACATATGAAAATATCCATGTATTTACAATCTTATGAAATATTAAGAAATATATGGAGTTATGTATATATTTGTTTAATGAAATGTATAGAAATTAAATTTAAAGGAAAATGTTTTAAAATCATATCAGCTGTAATTGTAGTTTTTTTTTTGATAAATGAAGATATGCGGAGCATATGTTAAGCTGATCTTGTCTCTGGGCATGTTACGTAACATACGCAAACATCATATCATCCGGGCACCAGAATTGGGGGCTTCTAGTCCGATCATGTTGTGATACAATATTGTAATTATATTATGTATATCTGCTGGTTTTGCATAATTTAGTTACGAGGATTCCCCGTGTACTTGGCAACAAACATCATATAATTCCATCTTAAACGCATATGCAGCAGTAGCAACAGCATCAAGTTGTATGCCTTATACTTGATACATAATAATGCAACTTACAAGAAACAATAATTATTATGATTACAAATTTAGTTTAAAGCAAATATAGACTTTAGATTTAAAATGTAATTAATTGAATAATTCTAAAGAAAAACAAATATATAACTAATAATACATAAAAAAATTGTCTAACAAACATTTCAAATACAGAAAAAGAAAAGGTTTTTTTTATGATTGAATAGATGAAATAATGAATAATGTATGTAATTTACTGTCAAAATTGAATCGTTTAGTAATTATTAAAATATCATTGAATTTGCTTCATAAATTACATCAATAGCACGATTGGACGTCGGCCGGCGTTTATCATACATAACTCTGAATTCACACAACATCCACGTGACATGTGATATAAATGTGTGTCAGGCGTATCAACTGTACCAAACACAACGTGTTTGTGATAGTCTTTGGTTAACATAAAGTGCGGTGATAGTAAAGTTTAACGGACAGCTACAATTAAACATGTGCAACAATTTAAATACATTTAAGTCACTGTTTTCAGTATTTTTTTGTTAGCTGATTTAATTTTTCAGGGACTGAAGATAGCAAAACCAAAAATAATTTAAGAAAAATAGTGATAACTTATATATGTGTATTAAATAAAGTAAATGTGAGTCAGCATATATTCAGTATAGTATTTATATACATAACATAACCCATCAAAATACACCAAAACTTCGAATAGTGCGGATAATAGGTTCCATCAATAACCTGTTTGAAACCGGACTCAACGAGTTATTTAACATTAATCAGCACAAAACGTATACAGTCAAATCTCTTTTTGTGCTGATTAATGAGCAGGGGTTGTGGAAGTTTTTTTTTTTAATTTATTACCCCAAAATATATTCATTTACGCTGGTATTACCAACTTTTTGACATGTGTACGAATTCCAATAGGATTTTAAATCCTTATTACCCCTAAAAATTTACTGTCATTCCATTTTGGGTAAATTACCCCAAAACAATCGTTCATGAACAATAATTAATTTTATGTACAATTTTTTGAAAAATTATTTTAATTTTGCTGAATTAAAATTTTGATTACTTTGAAAATTTCAAACCATGAATCCGGACAGATTAAAGCCGCACTATGTGAGTACATACAAAATACTTATATTCATTAAAATTTCTATAAACAAATATAGTAACCACTCGGTTTACGTTTGCTCAATTTACGCTAATTCATAATAACGCCGCCACGTATTTTGAACACTCATTGTAAATATGGGCTCATTTTACGCCGATTCGATTTACGCCGTTTTTTGTAGGAACGAAATTGCGGCGTAAACCGACATAATATGTCACAAGTTTAACAAATAAAAACTGACTTTTATAATCAGAAAATATATATTTTAACCTAGATTATAATTGAATGTAGTTGGGTTATTTATAATTTTTGTTTTTAAATTCTGATTTGATACTCGTATTTATATATTTTTTCCCTATGTTATACCAGCTGTTATCTAGATCGGTATAATATGAAGTACGGTTTTGGCAATGGGCCTCAGTCCGGCAATATTGTCAGTACTGACCAGGTTCGTAACAAATGATTTTGCGGGAGGTTATTATGTGTATATGTGTGTGCGAGGGTGCAGTTTGAAGGGGTGGCTGTTGGGTAGCGGTTTGCCTGCAGGGTTGCGGTGGCCCGGAGCCACGTAACCCGCTTAAGGGACGCCGGGCGCACCGATGATGCCACGGTGGAGGCGCCTGGTACATCCTCTCTCTCTATCTACAAACACACACACACAATGTCCACGTGTGCAGCAGTCGAAAGGATCTGAATACGGAGATGTTTATACGGCGGAAGAAACGGGCATTCGGTGGCGACTATCGATTCAACCCTCTAATAAATTATCCCCGGGGCCGGCGCTTCCTCAATATTTAATTAAGTTAAACCGCGCGCATGCCGAAATCGCCTACAACCATCCAACCCCTATTATATCTCTCTTTCTCTATCTCGCACGAACCAAGCAACCACCCTCCCTTCTCCGCCCCTGAAATTCGGCGTCGTTACGAAAACTACGTTTCCAGGCAAATCCCTGGCACTTTAAAAGGAACAACTCGCAAATAATCCCGTTGATGTCTGCATTATCTAGACTACCCCGGGACGAGGCTTAAACCGCCCTCCTATTTCTGAGCCGCCACCACCACCCCCTCGAAGACCCTTCTGCGATGCGAGCGTCGGCGACATCGCCTTCGAACCGGAGAGTCCTCTCTTGGAATTTATTGACACAAACTTTTTGGACTACTCTGAATTTAAATACGCTCCGCGCGTCTCTTTTCTCCTTCTTCTTCTTCCTCCTCCTCCGCAGCCCACGCAATTTAATTATGTTATATTACGATCCCTTTAATCAAACCAGAACAATGCACGAATAACGAAACGAAACAATTGGACGGATATTTTCGTGAATAATCCATAATTTCATTCAACTAACACAATTATAAAACAATACGCGAAATTATTCATTAAATAACTATGAATAAAATTTAATTAATTTATAAATTATATAATTAATACAGATTTCGCCAATTTTTAACATTTTTTGTGTGTTTGTTTAAATTTAGAAAATTGTTAAAACATCATAATTTCATAAAAATAACTTTACTCATTTATGCCCCAATAACACATTACGATATTCAATATTTTTCATGGATAAACTTTTACCCCATTTGGGGTAATTTACCCCGGTTCGCTGACTCATGATATAGAGGAATAAAATACGATAATTTTTGTATAATAATTATTTTTGTTTATAGTTTTTTCAGAATTTATGTCTATTTTGCTATTAAATATAAAAAATAATAATTTAACTTAATTGATTATTAATTATGAAGTCTTTTTGCTAATTAGAATTAGAAATTATTGAAGTTTCAATAAATTAAGAAATCTGTGTCTTTTTGTATCAGAATATAAGAAAAAATGTAAGTGTATCACATAATTATTAATTATATATTAAAATCAATTAAGTTTTTTCTGTCAATTTCCAATTATATTCGTTTTATCGACTTTAATAAATTACAATGTTTATAATGTAAATACTTTTATTGAACATATCTATGAACAAGCACAAGGATCAATAAAAAAAAAACAAGTAAAAAGCACACAAAAAACTTTCCATATTTATTTAATATACAATGTTATATAAATACAATTAGTGCGCATTTATTTATTCACAATGTAATAACAATAGCAATCATAAACAGTGAAAGAATAACAGTGTAATCGATTAACGGCGCACACGTTTATTTATTTATTTATTTATTTATTTATTTTTAGTCTGTCGAGTCCAACGAAACGAATCATTAAATGGAAGCAAATAAACCATCACAGGTCAATTGACATTAAATATACAACGACAATTTCGGTTTCACGTTATGTGAACTCACGCGAAAAAAGTACATACACATACATTTATTCTCATATACGTATATACACGCACATACACGAAATGTATTGTTTTCCAATAGAAAAACAAAGAAATCGACAGAAACAACACATGCTGGTAAATTGATTCAATCGTCCAACAGTGTTGTTTTTTTTTTGTTTTCGGTGTATTTCAACTGTATTTACAGATTGATTTTGTTCATTTTACTTGTGTCTGTATGATAGAGAAACAAATTGAACAATTATCAAACGATCTGAAAAAAAATTGTCGACAGTATTTATTTAATATTTCTGTATTTTTCAATTTACACATTGATTTTGTTTTTTTTTTATTACATTTACTTATGTCTGCAAAAAAAACATCAAGAAATTAGTAAATTAATTGTTAAAATTTGATTATTTTCTTTGTAATTGCATAAATATTATTTCTATACTTTACTTAGTTTTATACATATTTTTATACAAATTATAAAAATTTTCAATAATCCAATTAAAGTCAGATAAAAAAATCATTAGGATGTTTTTACATCATAAATATTTTGGTTAATACCAATTTTTTTGTAATACCTTCAAAGATTTACCAATTGAGCCGAATAATTATGTAGGAGTATTGCGTGTCAAAGGAATAATAAAACTTAACAAAGTGAAGAGACGCTTTGAAAACTTCCGAATAACTTCTTCAATTATTGGGAGGTAATCGAAGACTTATTAAAAGCCACTCAATTACATAATAAACTCATTGAAAGTTGTTTTCCATACTTGACATAGTTAGATCATCATTAACTTACATTGTTAGGTATGGTTTCAATAATAATAATAATAATTTATTACATTTTATTTAAAAAAAAAGTTTAATTTTGCAAATCAATTATATTAAACAATTTGAAAAACAAACATTATTAAGTATTGTATGGAAAAAATAAGAGAATTTCATTTTTTCATTTACAAATTTTCACCATAAATATATAAAATCTCAACATCAAAAATATCTTGATATAAAATTCTGTTTTGATATGTTTCACGTGTGTGAAATAATATTTAGAGCATAATAAAAATGACAAATTATGAAGTAACCAAAATTATACTGTATTATTTTTCTCATTATAAATGAGTACAGTTATTTATTTGGATGATATATAATTATTTATAGAAAACATGCGGTCATAAATTGTTTCAATTTTCGGGAACGAAAAATAATACCCGCATCAGTGTTGTTTCGCGTTTTCCGCATTTCCCGACGGCACGCAAAACTAATCTTCGCTCTTTTTCATTCGATTACGCAACGAACGGCGCACATCGTAAAACATGACGGACGACAGCTCTTTATTATTACCATATTTCATCTGATTATCCACATTAGATCACAATAAATTAAAAAAAAAGGAATAGAGTGAAGTTTACAATGCAAACGCACACAATAAATAAACAAACAACATTAAATAAATGGAAATGTCTGAAGTAGAAGAAAGAAAGAAGAGAGAGAAAATGGGAGAATGCAAATCCGCACTTCTCAGATGAAAAACAGATGCAATCGATGTTGCTGCAACTCAAGCAGAAATCCGCCCTTTGTGCTCTCCACTTTTGCAAACTTTGCCTGCTATTCGCTTTATGTATTTATACGCGGGAGCAAGGGGGATGAAGAAAAAGGAAAAATCGTCCCCGCGGGCACTAATTTTCATTTTCTTTCGTTTGCGCACAAAGGAACTTTTCTCTATTTCTCTTCACCAAAATGGGTTTCGCCGTTACACAAAGTGCAGCAAATATACATACAGTAAAAACACACTTTGCATTCCTTTCACTTGAATTGTTATTTCTATACTTTTCTCTTTATTTTCTATCTAGTTTATTTTTATTTTTTTTTTCAACCATTTTAATTAACTTAACGTCTTTCGCATCGAAACTCGCCGCTCGCATTTGAAGTAGGTGTAATTAATGAGAAATAAGAACGTTAATTGCGACCCTTAATGGAAATTATGACGACAAATTTCAGAGTAATCATCAAAGCTGGCTGGAATAGTTGGGTCAAAGGTTGGCAGCAAACATGCAGGGTTCGGCCCAAAGTACAAATAACTCGGATGCGGTCTAAATGGCGAATGGAACTACTGCCAAGACATTAAAATTCGAATAGGGGGAAAATGGGTGAAAAGTTCGAAACGGAACAATGCCACTGGGACAGAGTTCACATCGAAACGTGAATCGGTTTTACAACCAAATATTTATAAAATTTCAAATAAAAAATCTATATTTTATATAATGTTTCCCAGTACTTCAATTATTTGACCTTACTTTAATAACTATACACCATAATAAATGTAAGTCATACCAACTATAAATAAAAAAAACTAACTAACTGTAAAATCAAATATATCTAACTAAAACCCATCAAAGGAAAATGAAAACAGAAACAACTACAAACATTGGTTATAAATCTTGACGTTAGTTACTGTCAGCTGTCATAAATAATAAGATATAAGAATATTCTACTTTGATTTAGTTATGTGAATGTGTATTAACAAATGCAGAAATTTAAAAATTGGATAAGAAATAGCGTATTGACAGTAACGAAGTTGAAGGTCCGTTTTTTTTGAAGGGTCATTCGTCAAGGGTGGATACGGCTGCTGGTGTAGGTAGGTAGGTAGGTATGATGAGTTAACAATAATTCCAATGATTGATGGATGCTGTTATCCTCTCGCAATTCGCTCGGAATATACGCAGACACACACACATACAACCCGAATTCCGAATGTTGGCGTTTGCTTAATTTGATTCTGTTTTGAAAACAGTACAAATTCGCCCGACGGCATCAATATGTATTTTGCAGACGCGATAGGTTGCTAATTGATTTGTCGAAAAGGGAAAGGAAGGAAGGAAAGCGAGTTAGAGAAAAGGGAGAGAACATTTAATTAAGGGTTGGCTTTTGTACACTCACTCTCGTTTCTCTTTTCCACTCTCTACTCTTTATTTTTTCCGTTTCCAACTCTGTTGGTCATTGAAATGGGGTGGAATGATTTGGACAAGTCAACAGCAACGGGTTTCGTGGGGAGTGGGATGGTGGTCGTTGAGGAACTTTTACGATATTGTTTCGAGGCCAGCGGAGACCGAACCGTGCTGAAACTGAAGCTGCTGCTGCTGCGTTCTCGTGTAAATAAGCTGAAAGGTCGATTGATATGTGCCGCGCCGAGAGTTTTCCGCACCATTTTTTCCATTTGCGTCGATTCCAAGGACTAAAAAGGAAAACAACCACCAAAGATGCTCGCACTTCATTAAGCTTTTCCATATTCTAACTAGCTTGGATACCTAAAAACCAAGTGAATGAAAGAGAAGTAATGCATTCCACGATTCCAGACCCGAACAAGCGAGATTCACAGAATTCCTTGCAAGTCATTAGCTTTTGAAATAATATATTCTTCTAATGTAGACATCATAATCAAATGATTACTATTCACTGTATTTAATTTTCATACATTATTTCCCGTTACTTAACTTATTCCAAACTATTGAAGTATAATTTTCCATCCATATAGTATGTGAGGTATATAAATATTACCAATCCTAACTACAAACTTACATCATAAATCTCAACGTTTTTTAAGCAGTCATTACGTAATGACGTATATATGAACGTAATGCCATAACTATCATAAGTATCAAAACTGTTATAATTGTCATAACTGTCATAACTGTCATAACTGTCATACGTGTGATAACTGTCTTAACAGTAATAACTAATTAATTAAGCCCAGCAAAATATATCGAAAAATAATAGATGTTTTTTTTTTAATTATTCAGCATTGTTATCAAACAATTTTCATTTAATTAATTAGATAAATTATAAACTTATGTAATTACTTATTTCTGATTTCCAACTATTTTTTTTATTTCTATGCAGCAGATTTATAATTTTGTAAAACGCGTAGAACCTTGATGAAGAATTATAAATAATGCAGCAACTAAATGTAGACGGATGAAAGGGCTCCCGTTTTAATTAAAGACTCACGAAGCGAACCGTAATTCCCTTTCAATTTCGTGTTCCACCTGAAAATTTCATAATTTCCCCGGAAGGTCAAAGTTCGGCGTCGAAGAAGATCCCCCTTTGATATAAATATTTAAATTTAGATCTTCCACTTTCTTTTAAATTCGTTACACACACAGACACAAACGATACAACTAGTCCAAATATTTACAAAAAACATTTAATTACGAGCGAATGCCTTGTAATTAACGCTCAATTTAGCATCGCAAAAAAACTCATGCAACATGCACAATTCTCATTTTTTTTCTGCTTTTGATCTCTGCACGTATCATTTCCTTCAATTCAATGTTAATTCACGATGCGGCGCTCGTTAAATCCCCAACCAAAAAAAAATATATATATGAAAGTGGTGTAATTACAGAGGTAAAAGGATCGTCCTTCATTATTCAATTTATTTTCGTAATGGTTCATTAATCAACGAGAAACATGTTCGTTATTACACACAGTTTCCAATTCAATTCAATTCGTTTTAATTACACTTACAGGTAAAATCAATTATTTGGGTTATGTAATATTTAAAGAAAATAAAAATGAACTCGCTCTAAGCTTCTTGATTGATAGAAGATGTTAATCACTTTGTCTTAATAACCGGTAGATTTATTGGAGTCTCCGCTTGCAAAACTAAAGCGATTCCGGCTCTAGAAGCCATTCATAATTTTAGTTTAAAAACTTTTGGAATCATGCATCTCGGTGAATAATAGTTTCAGGATTACTTTAAACGAAGTACCTTTTCAGAAATTCAATTAAATCCATGCAGTTTTATTTTATATACTGCTGCATACACACTATTCCTGAAATGAAACTTAGATGTTGTCACATTCAGATGAAGTAAAATATACTTATTTCATTTTATAGCACACTTCATAAACAGAAATAGTTCGAGCAGTCGAGATTCAATAAATGTTAATTCAGTAAAATATATACTACAAAAATTATTCATATTTATTTTTTATTAGTCCGGTTTCAAACAGTCCGGTACATTGGCTAAGCCGACTAAGTATATAACCATTACACTTTCAAACACTTTTTAAGTCAGTTTCCTAATAACTTTACGTTTCGTCACTAGATGGCGTATCAATTCATCTACGTTTGACAGTTTTTCAAACGTCAATTCAGCATTCTAAACTAATTGATTAAGTTATAGTGTGTTAAGCTTTGCTTTTAACCCTTAGTTCCTCGATTAGTCCGGTTTCAAACAGTCCGGAATATTGGCTAAGCCGACTAAATATATAACCATTATACTTTCAAACACTTTTTATGTCTGTTTCCTAATAACTTTACATTTCGTCACTAGATGACGCATCAATTCATCTACGTTTGACAGTTTTCGAACGTCAATTCAGCATTCTTTTTAATTGATGCTAATCTAATTGATTAAGTTATAGTGTGTTAAGTTTAGCTTTTAAGCCTTAGTTCCTCGATTAGTCCGGTTTCAAACAGTCCGGAATATTGGCGAAACAGTTTTTCAATTATTACACATTTAAACACTTTTTAAGTCAAAGATTCTAAATAACTTTACGTTTCATTACTAGATGGCGTAACACATTGACAGCTTGTCAAACGTAATGTCAATTCACCGTTTAATTATTGTTAAACTAATTGATTATGTTATAGTGAGCTAAGTTTTTTTTATTAGTTCCTCGATTAGTCCGCTTCAAACAGTACGGAATTTTGGCTAAGCCAACTAGGTATTGTTGTTTTCCAATTATTACTCATATAAACACATTTTAAGTCAAAGTTTCCTAATAACTTCACGTTTCATCACTCAAAAATATTCCGGACTGTTTGAAACCGGACTAATCGAGGAACTAGGTATTACACATTTTAAGTAAAAGTTTCCTAATAACTTCACGTTTCATCACTCAAACGTAAATTCAGTATTCCATTTAATTAATGTTAAACTAATTGATGAATTTATAGTGTTAAGTTATTTTAAACTTTAACAGAAATTTAATTAGCGCCCAAGTTTTCTGACTGACGAATTAAGAAACTCTTTTATCTGCCTTCCGTTACGGGGTCGCGTATATATATTTTTTTTGTATGTGTTCGGTCGTCCTTCGTTCGGCGCTTCGTCCTTTATTTTTTCTCTCTCAACGCGATGGAAACTTTTCAAGTCCCAAATTAATTTTTCCCTTTTGTTTCCGCGGCGGGTATTAATGAAAAATTAGCCAAATAAAGAGAGAGAAAGAACTGCACGTCACCAATTTTTTTGTTTGTTTCCTCCTTCATCTTCGCAGCATCTCTTCGAGGTGGCGATGAAATTGAAATAAATCGCTTCTTCCTTCCCCACTCGAGGGCGAAAAATTGTCAATTAGTGCCGTATTAATGACGTTTCATTAATTTTTATATAAATCTAATTGCATCCCGGAACTTTTCATCATCATTTAACGAAAAGCCGAGCTCGTACATGCTTTTTGGCATCACTTCAAATCTTCCACTATTAAACGCAATTATACTAACATTTATTACAATGAAAATTATAGTTATTATCTCATAGATTCTTTAACTTTTCTAAAGTTTGGCTAATATTAAACAAGTATTATAGACAAAAAAAAAACAATAGATGGAGCCACAATTACGAATTATTTTCAATTATTTTTGTATTCAATAAATTTTACTTTGCTATAAAATATGTTAATTTCATGTATATAAAACTGTTTTGTATTAAGTTAAAAGAATATTCAATACTTTTTTTTCTTATTAAATTTAGAATTAGAAAATACAAAGTTTAATCCAATTACAATGTTAATAAAACTGAATTATTCTTTTAAGTAAACATTTTTTTATTGGAAATAAAAGTCAAATGTTATTGTTTCAAAGGAAAACATGCTGAATATTAATGGTTTTGTTAAGTGCATCGAATGAGAAATGGAACAGGAGGGTTTATCGAACTACCTGACATACTTTTAAATGCAAATCCTGTCTGTTTCATCTCTATTTTATAAATATAAATGTTTATTTAATTTAAAAAATTTCAGTGTTTTATTCTTTTTTCAATAGAATCTTTCAACAATAATATTCTATATATAATTTAGAAAATCTAAGTTTTTAATAGATGTTCTGAATTTTGTTTATGTAAATATTTTTATTTACTAATAGCATTATTTTTATATCATAAAGTAAATTGTTTATAAAATAGATTAATAATTTTTTTTTCAAGAAATAAAATTTTCACATTTATAAAAATACTAAAAGTAATATAAAAATTAAAACAAAACATCTCAATTCTGAGGTAATGATACTGAAGTAACAGAACTTAATGAAATTTCCATAATCAGATAAACTCACAAAATTTTTAGGAAAATATAAAATTACCACAAATATGATTTAAATCCAACTATTTTATAATTAACAAAATGTAAATGAAGTTAGCTAATATTAATATTTGGAAACTTTATGAAAGGAAGTCATTAAGTGCACCTCTCTACTAGTTTATACTAATCAATTAGTTGTTTATATTGACTTAAGAAGTGCTTGTAAAACAACATTTGAAGGAGAAATAATGTAATTACATTTAATGCATTTATATAAAAAGTTTCAGTTTTAAAGAACTAATTAATTAATTTAACTTAAAAAAATATATTAAATGCAATGAAGAATTCATATTTTCTTTACATGAAAATATATTTTCTTTAAGATTATTTTATTTACACGTTTTCGCTTTTACACGGTTTAAAAAAATAATTACCTATCCCTCGTTTTGCACGGTACTTTATTTACACGTTTTCGCTTTTACGCGATTTACAAAAAAAAAATGTTGAAAATAATTTATTCCTTGATTTACACGGTACTTCCTTTACTCGTTTTCCTATACGTTTTTGTTTAATACTTTTCTTTTTACACGGTTTTGCATTCAAAAAAATTACAATTTCGATTTACACGTTTTCCTACCGTGTAAATAGGGGAATAGGTGTAATATAAATTATACAAAATGTTAAGTTATATTGTTTGTAACTGAATGTAAAATACTCGAAGTAACACCTGTAAATAATGTATTTTAAGTAATTGCAATATAGATTGCGCCATTTTATACACTTATATACAGAACATTTTCTGGCATCTGCTCAAAACATCCCAGCATCGAATTTTATCCCTTTGTTCGCGATTTTATGATCAATTGTATTGCAATTTTATACAGGCATCCATTGAACTCGTGTATTAGACCTGTACCATACAGCAGCTGGGCGTAAATCACCTATCACACGAAACCCCTCGCGCACAATAACGGGGTGTGTATTAGCGAATCTTCTCCTCGCGCACTCGTAAACTTCACGAGTGCATGAATTAAGATGGGCGGAAAGTGTATGAAGAGGGTGAGTCTCTTCTTAAAGCAGATAGAACGTTATTTCATCTCAAAAAGTCCTACAACCAGGATCGACGAGAGCCGTCGCCTAATTAATACCACGCTTGCATAAGGACTTTACACATTTTATCCTTAAAAGGATAATGCAGAGTACAAAAAAAATCGTTTTTTTCTCAGATTTATCCTCATTTAATTTTCGTGCAGCAATTAGAAATTTACATTCGCCATTCCCATATCTCATAATTGCTGCATTAATTATTTCTTCGAAATGATGCGCATCCGCGAACTGTAATATCACGTAATTATTCAGCGTGGAAAGAAGCGAAGAAGGGAAAGATAGAAAGAAACGGAAAGAGGAGTAGAAAACTTAATTGCTTTCGCCGTTATTCTTACAGATTTATTTATGTTTTATGCTTTTGATTACCTTTAATTTTAAATGAATCCTTCCTTTTCATAGCCATTTGCGATTAAGGAAGTACAGCTTTTATTAAATATTTAGAGTTTCATTAAGATTCCAATATTGAAACATATATTTGCAAATTGTTAAATAAAATAGCTATTAGAATAATTTCAGTTAATTACATCATTACTATTACTATGGTCCAACTTAAATCTATAATATTTATAAATAAATATAAATATTGTATTTCTTGTAGAAAAAAAAAATTATATGTAAACTTTAATTAACTTGAGAAATTTTGGATAAATGTTGGTCAATTATTGAAAAAAATCAGTTGCATATTTTTTTACAAATCATTTAATATAAATACATAAGAAATATATCAATTGTATTTGTGTATTGATTTTAGTGAAAATTTCTTGAGCATTTACTAAAAATATTGAATTTACTTGATATTAATCCGTAAAGTACGGACACATAAATAAAACGCAACTACTCGCAAGGGTCAAAATGACCCGTTCATTAAATATTACAAAAATAGAACAGAATATTAATTTTTACAACAACACTTATTAGTTAATAAATTTAACATCATTTAGAACAGATTTTATTGCTCAGAAAACTCTAGTATATTTTGGTGTTATTCCAATTGTAATATTGATGACATTTAAAGAACTTATTTTCTACAGACGGGTCACTTTGACCCGAAATATACTCTAAAATAAAAATAGTACCTCTCGCTGTGACTGCTTTGCTCCTACTAAAAAGTGCATAGCTAGAAGGTCAACCTCGACCAATAAATCACAATAGAATGCAAATGAAAACAAATATCAAGTGGGTCAAATTGACCCCTCGGTAAGTATTACGGGTTAAAGAAAAAAAATCTATTGTTTTATAGCAAAATGTTAAATTACAGTAAGAAAGTTATATTATTAATTAATTCTCTAAATAAATTAAAATTTTCAATTTTTTTTGTTTGACGTTGGATATTACACTTTTCATATATAAATTTAATTGTTTATTGTTAACATATTTACTAATACAATAGAACTTTTTGTTGTAAATTTTGTAGAATTAATTTGATAATTTTATGTAGTAAAACTCTACATTGTATTGAATTTAGAATCGCTATAATTAATTTATTTCACTAATTAACTTCAGAGTTGTCCACTTTCCAGCTTGTTGCTTCAATTTGTTGGGTCCAGAGAAATTTTAGCAAATCCTAGTAATTTCAATAATTGAACGTACCTCCGCATAAATCCACGAATATTTTTATCATTTCTACTTTTACATTCATCCTTATGATTAAAATGGAAAAGTTATTCCCAGAAATCGTTCCAGCGTCAGAAACGTCTGGCATTTTTTCCCTTGACATCTTGTCTTCCATTCTACTCATCCGATGTTGTTGTTGCTTGTATTTTTTGCGTAGAGAAGAGAAAAAGAAATAATAAGCGCACGGAGGATTTGCCATTAATTTTAATGAGGTTTTCGCCTCTTCTTCGCAGGATGCCTTTTCAACATCTCCCCCCCTCTCTTCTGTTTCTCTCTTCATTTCCATCTTCGTTCTTGAGGATTTCCTTCCATTGCAGCAACTAAATGCTGCGGATTTAAGAGAAGCGCGGAATCCATCAGCGTATAAACCCATTTTCATTAAATCCAGTTTTCCGGGATGGAAAGGAGAGACGAAGTTTTCGCAGTGCGCTTAACCTTCGCCCGACAATGCACACTATTGATTCAGAAACATGCGAGGAAGTATTGAAATTGGCTGTAAAATAAAAGTTTTCAGGGGAAAACTACAACCGAATCCGAAGTATGTATATTAAAAGAAAAGAAATAAATAAAAAAAAACGGTCACACACTTTGTCTGAAGAGGGACGCGGGGAGTTGAAGAAGCGTAGGAAAGTTAGAGGGCTTTTATGAAATTTTCCAACGGATAAAATTCCTATTGTCAGCAATGAAATGAAAATATTTTATAATGCTTTCATACATACAGAATGTTTTCAACTAAAAAAAAACACATAGAAGCGTGTTCCAACTCTAAGCTTCATTTCCATATACTTTTTTCACTGTATCTCGTGTAAATCGTTCATTTTCTTTAAAAGCATAGCATTTCGATATAATAATAACGTAAATAATTTTAAATTAATAAAAATATATGTGAAAAATGTGCTTAAAGTATTTCATTAAGTAAAAAGCATAGAAGGGTTTTACACAAAGAGACACTTTCGCTAAGAATGTATTAAATATTTACGAAAATTCCTTTAGAAACCACCGCTTATCAAGTTATTTTGTAATTTGTGGAATTTAAGATATGTTATGATCGTATTTCTTGTGGAATATTTCTTGTGGATAATCTTGCGTGCAACGATAGGTAATAAAACGGTAAAAGAAATTCGTTTTCATTTGATTCGAGTCAATCTAATTCTTTCTTTTGCCTTTTTAACAACTACGTCAGTCGAATCCTTTTACAATTCGTTTTTTATACGCGTATTAAGAAAGTTCTATTTTATTTCGGCATCTTTCTCGGTTAATTGATGATTTTTACGGTCGTTTTCGGTTCTTCATGTTACGAGTATTTCCATCAGGTAAGTATAGGGGCAGAAGCTGGTTTCTTTTTGCTGTTATTACGTATTTACTTGATCTATTTCCGATGAATTTGTGAACAAAAAAATTATGTTCGAAAAAGCATTTTCATAACTAATTATAGTTAGAATTGATCCAAAAGATGCATATGAAAGTTGTATGTTTGGGGAATGCAACGTGTATTCAATCATTATTGTGGATTCATTTGTGTGAGTGTAATTTGCGTGTAAACATTCAAGGTATAATTCAAATCTTTGTGTTTCACAAATTGTAGTGACTCTTCGGAAGATGATAAAAAATGATGATGGAAAGACAACAATGGAAGAACTAAGGGCGATGGAAAGACGAATGATGATGGAGACACGAAAGTTGATGGAAGGACGAAGAGCAAATGACGCATTCCATTATAAATTGCCTCGTCTCGAATAGTTTCCGTCTTCGACGCTCCAAATCCGCGCGACGAGAGGTGGATTTGTAATCTTCGCGGGGAAACTATTTTCGAAACAATGGAGAGTTTTAAAAGACACACGATTTCTTATCCAGATCCAATAAGTGGAGCGGAACAAGGGAATATCTCGGAATCTATTGAAACTTTCCTGTCGTCCTTCCTTCTCTGTCTCTCTTTCATATCTCCCACCTTATCCTTTTTCCTTAAACTCAGACGCCGCGTTTTCCCGAATAAATTCCATATCGATATACGAAACGCAATAAAGGTTTGCGATCCATCAGAGAGAGGAAGAGATATATTCAATTTATCGTAGTTTTCTTGTGTATTTTCGTACTGATTTACTTCAAAAACTATAACAGTTATTTCATATTTATTTATTTTCTGCGAAATCATAAAGCCTTCATTTAATTATATTATATTTAATATTTCCAGGAATTTAATTATATTATGAGGTTATAGTAATAAAAGAACACGTAATTCGTTTGATGAATTCGCGTGAAATATATATAATTTTTTGCTCACACTTTTCACATATTTCGTTTTTTTCTTTTCTCTCTCATTCTTCTTTATGTTGACATAATAAAATAGTAATATTCGTCGACGTCGAAATGTCTATGGGTTAATTCCGAGCGGAATAAACGGAAACGGAAAGGGTCAACAGTCCTAATTTGCAAATGGCGTGCAGGGTATGCACACAACGTGTACATTCACGATTTATTGCATTGCTTCACCGACCGAACTATCTTATTACAAAGAAACACGAAAGAAGAAACATCCCGTGTACATTATGCAGAATAAAATTTAAAAATAAAAACGAAATTCGGTTACGTAACGAGGCGAAATGAAAGAAAATATAAAATAAATATGATCGATCGACGGTTTGTTTTCAAACTTTGATTGGATTTCGTTTTGAGTTTCTTTTCTGAGCGAATACGAAGTAGCATTAAGTGAGTTATTAAAATAGAATGAAGAAAAAGGAGAGAGAAGGATGCGACGCCCGAAGGGAGGACAATACGCTTTTATAAAAATATATATGTATTTCGTCCTTCGAGTTCTTATTATTAAATATGGATGGAGTTGCGAGACGCTGTTTTCTTTCGATTCCGAAAGCCGCACACTTCGCTTTGATACTGAAATGGATGGAGGAAAGAGGTTTGAAACAAAATAACAAGAAAGCTGAGCACAAAAGGAGCAATAAATTGTTTGCGATATATAAATATCTCTTTTGAATTTAAAGGCAATATGTTTATTACAAGACGAGTTAATTTTTTTTTTATAATTTTACACAAACTTTTATAACTTCATATACATTTTTCAAATTAATATACAAGAAACATACAATATAATAAAAAAAATAGTTTTATATTAATAATTCTTAATGTCCAGTGTAATTTATATATGATACTCTCATATAACTGAACCAACTTTGTTATAAATTGTAAACTAACTAATATGAGAATATGGAATACATCCAAACCTCGTATAGTCCGGCTTCGATTAGTCTGAATTCATTAGAGTCCGGTATATAAATTAAATTAAAAAAAATACTACACTAAATTATTTATTTTATACATTGAATTAAGTCAAGTTCTTGCAGATATAAATATGATGTGTAATTTATTTAATGATTAACTTAGTGAAATTGTGTGTCCCATGTATTTTTACAATGGTAAATTTAATTTGAGGGCCCCGTCAAGTTTGAAGTTGGGAACCAAGAAAACGTTTTTATCATAGTTATCAAGTGTCGATAATGAAAAAGAACAACTTCTTTGTATTCTATGGGCCTCTATGGTTCGTGGGTCCGTGTGAACTGCATCACAGCACTTCCGATTACTACTACTACTATTGCTATTAAAATTGTCAAATATTATAAAAATAACATTGTTTTACAAAAAAATATAATTTATTTTAATTAGTCAACTTTAAATTTCTTATATACTTTAGAAATGTTAAATTTCAGTTCGATTTTCTATAAAACTGATTGGAAAATAAAAGAGACTGTCAGTGATCAAGCAGATGGGCTGTGGAAGTTCGTTGGAAGAGTAAAAACCAAATATATGGATTGATTAAAGTTTTAATTAGTTTTGCATGGATTGAATGTAATTCCGAGGCGTCGCGGATGGATGAGGTTATCCTAGAATAAACACTAGTAGGCATTCTTCTCACGCCGAAGTGATCTATTATCGAGGACTCCTAATTTAAGACGAAGTTCGTACAATTAGAAAGGAACCGAGTGGATTGTTGGAAGGGTTTTCGGCCGAAGGCGGAGACCGTTTGATCTATCTCATCCCTAATCGTTGTTCCATTCTCCTCTCTCCTTTCCTTTCCAACAATCCGCCTTCTACGACCATCCCAAATTCTTTAATTTATTTGTGACAAAGTGAGCGCACGTCAAAGACGACAAGTCTCCATCGCGACGCAACGAATTTAAATGCAAATTACATTACCATAAATCGTCGACATTAAAAATGGAATCCGACCGTTTTTTTTTTCTATTTCATTTCATTTTTTTTTCATCAGCGATGATATGTAACTAAATAAAATGCGGGTAGTTTATATTTTCGGGCTTTCGTTCTGGACAGGCGAAATCCCTATATAGATGGGAACCCTTAAAGTATAATACATGCACGGCGAAGGAGACTTTGCAAACATAAACATCCGTCCGAAAGCTCTCGCAATTGGGAATATGGAATGATTTGTATGTTTCTTTTTCGGGAGATTTGAAGATCTTCATTGATGTATTTAAGATATCAAACCAAATGGAAGATAATCACATAACTATTAAGAAACGCTTGACAATAACTTTGCAACTACAATAAAATACACTAATCTCGACATTGTACTAATTAAATGGATTTTGTACAACATCAATTCAAAGGTAAATAACAAATTATAAAACTATTATTTACTTTGACAAATATGGCATCATAGGTTGAAGGCTTTACAAATATTACTGTTCTTCTCAATCTTCCTTTCACTCATCTGATGTAATAACAACCTTAATTATTGATATTATTCCATTCTGTAAATATTGGTGAATTGGATAATTTTACCGCTAGATGTCGTTTAAATCTAACGTCTACACGTCATAGACTTAAGTGCTTATGTCGTATATATTCGTCATGGTGTCTTGTATTGCGCTTATGTCGAACATATTCACATCATAGTTTGAAGGCTTTACAAATATTACTGTTCTTCTCAATCTTCCTTTCACTCATCTGATGTAATAACAACCTTAATTATTGATATTATTCCATTCTGTAAATATTGGAGAATTGGATAATTTTACCGCTAGATGTCGTTTAAATCTAACGTCTACACGTCATAGACTTAAGTGCTTATGTCGTATATATTCGTCATGGTGTCTTGTATTGCGCTTATGACGAACATATTCACATCATGATGCATAATTAAATACGCTAGCAACAACTAACGAGTCACTTAATACAATGCATCAATCTGCCGAAGAGGTTAATATTGCATTGATTTGACTGTTTCTTTTTCTACTAGATGGAACTAAAGTTCAACGACAGCGCGCCACTGGCGAATAACGACAGGACGACGTCGTTTCAATTGTAAATTCCACCGAGAAGGCGTATAAATATAATTCTAAAGGATCTAAAAAAAAGGACACCCCACCAAATTGAGTTTCGTTCGATTTTTCTTTGATTGCTTTCGACGTAAAACTCCACGTGCGGAAAAAGACTTTCAAAAAGCTTTAACATTCGCTTCAATCAATAATTCTACAAAATAAAATAAAATTTACTCATTCTGTGTTCTAAATTACTATTTTTAAGGGAAATCAATTATTTTGAAATGTATCAAAAAATTCCATTTATTTTATTTTCATTAGCCTTCTTTTATATTTATTTTCTCTAAATGAAGTTCTCTTTTTTAAACACAAAATTTGCAATATTTTTTAATATTCTCATATGTAAACTTATTTGAGTGAAAATGCAAACAATGTGTGCGTAAATTTTTAGAAAAATTAAATGCAAATACAAGAAGTGCGCTGTTACTGTTTGAACGTGGGCATGAATAAACGTCGCGTATATTTTTGTCACGCGCAATAAAATATGCATTGAAAATTACAAAATGGATGAGTAACCATGTTTACACTTGTTTGATGATGAATTCACAAAAAGTAACTGAATCCATATGAATTATTTATTTCAATAAGAAAATTTAAGATTCTTAATATTAAATACAAAATAACTTTGTTGTTTATTAATGTAAATAAAGACGTTAAAAAACAAAACTTTTTTCATTTCCTTAGTAAATAAAAATTATTAATGTTAATAACAAAATAACTTTGTTAAAATAAATAAAGTTTTATAGTAAATTAAAAATTTCGTATTCTTATTGTAAGTAAAGTTTCTTAATGTTAAAGGCAAAATCACTTTGTTTCTGATGCAAACAAAAATTAGTTGATATTCAATTCAAAATATGTTTATTTCTTTTGTAAGTAAATTTTCTTAATGATAAAAACAAAATCGCTTCGTTTAAAAAGTAAATAAATATTTGTTAATAGCAAATTTAGTAAAGTAAAGTTTCTCAATATTAAAAACAAAATCACTTTGTTTCTGAAGCAAATTTTTTTTTTATTATTCAATAAAAATCTTTGTATTTCTTTTGCATGCAAAGATTCCTAATGTTAAAGACAAAATGACTATGTTACTAAAGATATGAATTTATGAAATCTTAAACAAATAATAAATAGTTTAAAGATATTGAAAATTTAGTTAGTAAATAAATTAAGATTATTTCTTTGTTTCAGAATGTTGTTATTTCATTGTTCTTCTATTGTGATTGCACAGCACTGGCCAATTGGATGACAAGTGATGGGGTTTTGTATTGATGCTCTTCGGGGGAGGTTTTTCGAAATAAAGAACATAGTTGGGGCGGAGGTTTATGTTGGATTAAATGGTCACCCTTGCATCGAGCATCGATAATTGGCACAAAGGGCAAGGGATGCTTTTGTCTCTCTCTTACACTCACTCGCTCCACTCTTTCACCAACCCTCACGACCATCAACATCCTCATCCTCCTCTACCACCACCTACACCAACAACCTCAACCGCCGAATGTGAGAGCGCATTAATTTGCTTCCTGTTTATAAATCAAATCCATTCCACGATCAGATTACAAATGAAATTCAAATTCCACATTAATTATAATTTTATTACAATACTCACGTGCACGCAAAATACGAATCGCCGCTGGGAGGAGAATATATTCGGGGGGGGGGGGATGGGAAACTACAAAACTATAGGATTTGAAAACATGGTATTGATATTATATATGTGTGTGTATATTCATGTTACATGGATTTGAGTGGTTCCTATATGCGATATTCATAATTATTGAATAACTGCACCAATTATGTATTCAATCGATAATTGGAAATACACAAATATTGCTATAACATGTTTACTGATTATCTCCAAATTATAATTTCATAAAATATTTAAAATCCGTAAACAAAAAATTCATAAGCTTTTGAAATATGCAACATTCATCAAAAACATAATAAAAATTAAATAACATTAATGTGATTTCTTTGTTTGATACTTAAACTATTTGAAGATTTACTATTTTTATTAGTAAAATCAATATAATATCTATTATACCATAAATGTTCGCTCTTGCTTTCAAATAAGTTCAAATAAAAATGTGTAACAAACAAATAAATTTAATGGATCCAAGTGAATTTTCGCAATTAAGGTTCAAAAATAATATGTGCGTAATGTGAAACATTTCATAGAATGTTAATAAACTGTGAGATTTGTTAAATCTAACTGAAATTATTTAAATAATGTTACTTTAGGATAAATGGAAATACACAAATATTGCTGTAACATGTTTACTGATTATCTCCAAATTATAATATCATAAAATATTTAAAATTCGTAAACATAGAATTAATAAGCTTTTGAAATATGCAACATTCATCAAAATCATAATAAAATTATATACCATTAATATGATTTCTTTGTTTGCTACTTAAACTATTTGAAGATTTACTATTTTTATTAGTAAAATAAATATAATATCTATTATACCATAAATGTTCACTCTTTCTTTCAAATTAGTTCAAATAAAAATGTGTAACAAACAAATAAATTTAATGGATCCAAGTGAATTTTCGCAATTAAGGTCCAAAATTAATATGTGCGTAATGTGAAACATTTCATAAAATCTTAATAAACTGTGAGATTTGTTAAATGTAACTGAAATGATTACTTTAGTTTGGTCTTTTTTGTAAGAAATGTATTAAATGAGAATTATAAGAGAAAATAAAGCTTTGATATTGTAAGTGTCTTGAGTAATGTAAGAATTGAATGTGTAATGCATTGCAGAGTAATGGAATAGTAGAATAGTTTCTATTTCTTTTAGTTTCTATTAGTTTTAGATTTGGAAATGGATTGCACAAAAGGCGGAGCGGAACCGGTGTAATGTACGATGCGGGGGTGTTGCATAAGCTTGAAATTTGGGTTAATGCGGGGAACCTCTAGGATTTGTGCACGTTTTAGTGCACTGATAGCATTGGAAATAAATTTATCGAATCGTGTAATAAACAATCAGCAAAACGTGTATATGTATTTCAGTTGTTATCGGTTCAGAACAGGCGTTCGTTTCCTGCAACTTATTTCTTTTTCCTCTCCTGTTTCTTAGTCTTGGCATATCTTCATCTAAGATTCTTCAAGAGCCGTCTATCAATTTGTTTGAGGACACATGATGACACCGTCGCTTCTGCTGCTCCCTTCGAACCGCTCCCCGGAGGCATTCCAGCAGGATCCGACGACCCCGTCATCCTCCATCATCATCTTTATCGATTATTGCCAATTGGAGAACCTTTCCTGACGTTGCCGAGATGCCGTCTCCGCCCTTCCGAGACCTCTGAATTAATATAATCGCATCCAGAATCCTGGACGAAAGCGAGGTGAAGGACGGAAGGAAAGGAGGATTTTTTTTTTTGTAAAGAAATGGAAATGCGAAGTAGGAATTAATCGAGGGGATGCCATTAAAACTTTTTTTTGTAAGCGCGCCAGGATTAATTCGTCGAATTATAATTTATTGGCAACTTCGCCTACGGAATTGAGTGTTCCCTTTTTTTTATTATTATTATTAAAGGAGCTTTATGAAAAATGATGTGTGTAAACTAATTGGGGTTCGGTTAGTTAATATTCAGACCGTGGGATGTCGCGTTCGTTAATTTCTGGCTTGGGGGTGGTGATATGGTGGTGGTGGTGGTCGTACAACCTCCGTTTAAGATGACATGAATTAATAACGCAAAACAAGGTTTGCCACTCGGATGACCGGGTTTGGGAGAATTTTGCGCCAAGAAGCGGGAGTGTAAAGTTCGCCGTGTCAGTTGCAAATGGGTCCTGCGTCGTCGTTCCTTAATCCTTAAAGGCCGTCGCGTCAACCGGAGGCGGCGGAAAAGGACACGGCGCGGCGGCAGTGGTGGTGGTGGCTTCGGCGACGGCTGTGACCCCCGACACAGGCCGCCATTAAATAACATTAAGCATGATTTCGGGAGGCCTTCTTGAAACTTGGCAAGACCCAAAATCGCCGTCGCCTGTACCCTAATATCCTGCAATACTACTACGAACCTATGATCTACCAACGTATACATATTTCATTGCATCAAATAAATTGAGCATTTACTTTAAGTTGTATAATAAACCAAAGGACTTTACGCGATTTCCAAAGGATCAAATTGTAAAGATAAATCAAACTATTCAAATTAGAATTTCCAACTTGATCAAAATTAGTATAGTTCAAAACAAGGCTTATTTCATTCCAATTACTACAGTTATAATCATCATTTATCAACAAATTTCAGGACTCAAAATACGTGTGTATATTCTATTCGAATGTTTTGTGTATATTATCTAGCTTATTCCCATAATTAAGAATATTTTGAATCCTTAAAATTTGCAATAAAAATGTATTGTTAATGTTGATTCACTGTGATTTCCTAAAGTAAATCAATACATTTTTGCATAATCAAGAAAATTAAATTCTTCATGTAGATACTATAAATAACGTATTGTTTTTTTTTATGAGATGAAAAGATCGTGTACAAGTGTTTACAAAAATATTTTCTACATGAAGAAGTAAAGTTAAACCGAATAACATTAAACATGATTTCGGGAGGCCTTCCTGAAACTTGGCAATACCCAAAACCCAGATCGCCGTCTCCTGTACGCTAATATCCTGCAATACTACTACGAACCTATGATCTACCAACGTATACATATCATTGCATCATATAAATTGAACATTTACTATAAGTTGTATAATAAACCAAAGGACTTTAATCGATTTACAAAGGATCAAATTGTAAAGATAAATCAAACTATTCAAATTAGAATTTCCAACTTGATCAAAATTAGTATAGTTCAAAACAAGGCTTATTTCATTCCAATTACTATAGTTATAATCATCAATTATCAACAAATTTCAGGACTCAAAATACGTGTGTATATTCTATTCGAATGTTTTGAGTATATTATCTAGCTTATTCTCATAATTAAGAATATTTTGAATCCTTATAATTTCCAATAAAAATGTATGTTTTAATCTTGATTCACTCTAATTTCCTAAAGTAAATCAATACATTTTTGCATAATCAAGAAAATTGAATTCTTCTTATATATGTTATACATGACTTATTGATTTTTTATCAGATGCAAAAATCGTGTACAAGTGTTTACACAAATGTTTTCTACATGCAGAAGTAAAGTTACCGAATGCAGCTTGTCATTAATTTAGATTTGGTTTTGTCAGCTCGAGTCAAAATTTGCATTATCAAAAGAAGAGAGTTTCTTTTGTAATTTCGGGAGCGTAAAACACAAGAAAAAGGGAAGCTTTTACGTTAACGAAGTACGTGTAAAAGTGTATTTTATCGTCCCTTTCGCTTCTTCTCCTTATTCTTCCATCGTCCCAATTCTTGCTACTACTTTTTCATCTCTCTCTAACTCACTCTTCTGTAGCTTTTTGCCCGTGTGTATTTAAGGTTTGCACACTCAGACGTGCATTTGCATAAAAGTTCTGCCGCGCTTCATTCTTTTAATTAACGAACTGCCGGTGGAAGAGAACCGTGCATAATATTTCCACAGCGTTTGGAAGAAAAAAGGGAAAAGGAAATCCCTTGAACAGCAAATATATATATATATATATGTTACCTCTGCTAATTGAGATCCGAGAAGCCGGAAGCAAGTGCGACGCAATCGTCACATGGTAACCATTTGGGAACAATGAACGAACATTGATTGGCTTGTTAACTGGGGCTTCTCCCTTAATGGGCCGAATACCATAAATCAATACCGCAGACGGGACAACAAAGGGCGATTCAGCAGCAAAGAAGAAGCACCGAAATGTTGCCACTACACACCACCTGATTTATGGTCTGACAACCCATCGTGCGCAACAAATAACTTAAGAAGAAGATGAACAGTGTGAGTGTGCGAGGGGAGGGAAAAAAACTTACTAAATTAATTTCTAGTATAAATTATTATTATTTGTAGAATTAATCTTCTTGCCGCGAAGTTTTAGGCGTAATTTCTGTCTTCGTTTTTCGACCTTTAACCCTTTTTACGTAAGCGACAACCATTTGTTATAAACCTGTCGTTAATTAAGCTCTGCTTTCCAATAAATCCACGTGTCCTTCCGACGTCAACTATTTTTATCTTCTTTTTTTTATTAAAAGAGACCTAGTTTCCTACTATTTACTCCACAAATAGATCAACGACTTCTTTCAATATGTTATATTAAATATGCTAAACAATTCAGAATCAGAGCTTTGTATAAGCTTGAAAGCAGAAACCTTTCAGATAAATTAGTAGAAATCAAACAGTTCACATTTTTTCAATAAAATCAATAGATTTGTAATTATATCGAGAAGAAATATGAAAAGTATAATATTCGCAGAAATTTTAATCAACTTTTGTTTTTCGTCATTACATTTCTTAATTAATATTGACTATTAAATATGAACAAATGTAATAACCTTAAAAATCTATTAAAAATATATTTGTTTATTCAAAAAAAGTAGCAATTTATCAAAATATTGTTAAAAACAGTAACATTAAGGGATTTATATAAAAAAAACTATTTTCATGTAAACAAACTATGTTATTAAATGGATCACTTAACAATGCTGTTAATTATAATTAACAGTGCAGGGTTTCCTGTACATTTTTACTCTTCTTTTTCGCATCGGTGTAGACCTTTCCCTCTGGGTGAAGTACATTAAAATTTGTTACGAACGTAAAAACGACTGCTCGTTACCTTTATTTTTCAGCATGCTTGTATTTCGCTTTATTTTTGTGTGCGACAAACTGGACTGTTGTATTTGCTTAAATGTAAAAAAAATAAGATGGAATTATACTTTTTAATCATGTTGATGATTCTAATAGTTTGTATTAAAATTTTCTTTGCACAAATTTATCGAAACTATAAACTTATTATAATAACATCTAGCTAATGATTTAATATTGCAATTTCATGATTTTTTTATTGATTTTCTCAGAAACTATAATGTATAGAATTAATCAAAAATATGGATATGAAAATTGGTTATTTGAATGCAAATTATATTCAATTATTGTAGCGGTTTCAAAAATTAAGTAATGAAAATTTAACGTTCAAAAAAAGAATGTCTTCATATTTTAGTGATTTTATCTGAAAGTATAATAGATAGAAAGTATCCAAAAATGCATATGAAAGTTGAATACTTAGAGAATGTAGCGACTATTAATTTATTGCTGTGGTTTTATTCAGTTGGCTATTATTCGCGTTAAAAAATGAAGTAATTAAAATTTAACGCTGAAAAAGGAGTGATAATATTATGTTTTTGTTGAAACATTATTATATATTAAGCATTAATAAATGTATATTATATACTCGTATTATTAATTTAATAACCATATTACAAACGAATATTTATTTGACTGCGTTATTTAACTTTCCGTCAGGTAATATTTCATTTTCCATATTTGCTCAGAGTCGCTGCATATACATTATTTAATTAGAAACTACCATCAGATTTTATACTCTTAACATACGGATTTTGCTTAAATTGAATCATTTCCAATCCAATTCCTACATAATCCATACAATTGTCCAAATCATATTGAAAATATTTGATGAACTATTTTAATACATTAATTTCTTGATTAGTTATAATGATTTCACTAAAAAAAAATAATTAATTTCCTGTCATTTAAAAAAATTGATTCATAATTTAAAATATATTTTCATTGTTTAACAACAGAAATGATGTAATTTTTTTAAATTGAAATATTGTATGAAAGAAGTGTCTTATTTGTTCGTTGTGGAAACCTTCTGTATCCAGAGGCGGTTTTTGGGGCTGAGGATGAGCAAAGCAGTTAGAAGCCAAAACTCAACAACTCAAGGCCTCTATTTGTGTATGTATGTATACGTATATATATACAGAATCCACAATGCGGACGCAACTTGATCCCCATCCCTTATATATACATATACCACCGAACTCATTTTCTATTTGTGCTGCATGGGGAGAGGCTTACTGCAGAAGAATCACTTGGCCCGAGGAATCGCGTAACCCGAAACTCCAACGAAACTAAGGTTATCCCGTTTTTCATGGAAGAAGGGAATAAATTCAGTGCGGTTTATTAAATTTCATTAGTACTGAAGGCTTTTTCTCCCTGTAATCTGATGAGACTGCACTCGACTGAGCTGATTCGTTTAGGAGACGGATCACCCATTGGATTAACTTCGTCATCACCGGATCAATATAGGTTTTACATCATAATTACATCTGAATTATAAGAACTGAAGTTGTTGATTTAATTAGTAGTCGTGTTATCGTAGCATGCAATTGATTATGCTACACGCTAATGATAATGTTAATTTATTAAGCAAACATTTTCAACCATAATTTTGTTGATGGTTGTGTAATGTAGGTAAACCCTTTGGTATAATTGAATTGCTAATTGCAAATTTCATGAATCATCGGTAAAGAACAAAACATTTGTACAAATTTATATAATAAATAAGATCATGCTCATGTTCATCAAACAATTTCTAATAAACAAATATGTATCCAATATTTAAAGGAGAAACATTATTCCTGATATTTCTAACATTGATCTTCATAGACAGAACTTGCAGAAGCTTGCGCTTAATGGTTTATAAACTTCGCGAAGTTAAGAACATTTAGTTTTAGTTCATTAAAGTTAATGTCTTGTTAATTCCGAATTAGAATATTTACAAATTCATTCATTCAAGAATTAATGGAACTCTACACATAACATACTCATTATTCCTTCGTATTGTCATCATAAGCACTTTAGTTAATAACTAAAATACCATAGATTCAGTTTTTCCACTTTAATATTTAAGAATTAAGTAGATAAATTGTTAAATATAGCAACAGTTCTCTTTGCATTTACTCCTTTTTTACGACAAATATCACGTAAAGAAAACATGTAATAGGACGGACAAGATTTGAATCTTTCAGCGAGTTTCCGTTTGCTCTGGTCAGTAGTTTAAACACAAGGTGCTGTGTTAGAACAATGTTGGAACCGTTTCAATTGAATCTACAAACTTTAGATTTCATTGATTGTTTATTCATTGCACTATAGTAAATTCTTACATGTAGTGACAGTTATATTTCATAAACAGTAAGATTGTGAAATCATCACAATATTATGATTGGTAACTTTCTAAACTCATTTATACAATTTATACAAAATTATTGAATCGAATTAGATTATAATTATTTCTAGATTAATAAATTATCGACAATAAAAGGTGAGACATATTTTAATGAGTATTTAATCAGTAAACGTCCTACAATGAAATAAACTTATAAATCAATATATTATATAATCGATAATTGAGATTCAGTTACAGCACTGGAATTAAATTACATAGGATTAAAGCAAACGAAACCAGTCTAGCATATTCCAATACTGGGATTAAACACTGCGACTAGTATAATCACTTCGAAGCTATAAGTTCTATATCGTTAAGTCCTCTATTATGCCTATAGCACCTTAATCCGCAGACATGCATGATCTACTTATATCAATCTTATGTGGTTGATTCATGTACTTATACTTATATTAAGAATTGTCGAAAAGTATATAAACCAGGGGTTAGCGAATTGGGGTAAATTACCCCCAAATAGGGTAAAAGTGAATTTTCAGTGGTATGTTCAGCAATTACAATTGCATTTATCCTTGAAAATATTAGAATTCATCTTCTCCTCCACCGGGTATAGATGAACATATTTTGTGGTAATAGATAAAAGTTCTCAAACAAATCGTGTAATTGAAGTATCGTGTATTATACGAGAGTTTGATCGTGTTATTGGAGATGTAATGTAAATGAAGCACGGAGTTATTCAAGGATTGCATATATTAATTAAACTGTTAATATACAGTTATTTTACTTTTGTTTTAATTATATAAATATATGAATATTTGTTCACGTTTGTATTTGTAATTAATCTGGTTTATATTGAGTCTCGTAAGAGTTACGTGAAGTTGAGTGGAGGACGGATATTGGAAGTAGTTTAATTTCCGGTTGGCAAAATGGAGTGTCGGAGCGCGCGGGGCTATCCGTAAAAATAATTCGCGTTTCCGGCAGTCGCGTCACGCGCGGCGGCAAATTTGAAAATTATTGTAATTAGAGGAAGAGGAGTTGGCGGATCCTTCTGCAAAACTAATGTTTATTATTTTTCACGTCTCTCTCTGTGTGTGTGTTATCTGAGGACGATTTTAAATAAAGCAATTTCCAGCGAGAAATTTCCTACTGCCGTATGCACTTCTTTTATTAGACGTAATCTCCGAAATAGGCCATACGTAGTGGGCATTATTGCTGTACGCTGCATGTAACACAGTGTGCAGCAAGGAATTGAGAGAAAGAGAAAAAATGTATAGAGAGATAGAGAAAAGGAGACATCGCAGATGGAATTGGTTAATTTAGGCCCTTTTTCCCTCCTTTGTTCTTGCATTCAAAAGCGTCCTCCCGCCATTCGCCTTTATTTTCTTTGCGTTTAATGCAACGGAAGGATACTTTAAATGAGTACACCTAATTGGGTCGAAACCTTTAAGATGCCTTCTTCATCCAATAAGTCCTAGCTTCAAAATCTGCACCTTCCACGAATATTCTTTACCTATTTTCTTTTCATCCTATGCGTATTTTTTTATTATTATTATTATTTTAGATATCGATTTCCCATTTGAACGGGTTCTAAACGGCCGCCCTCTCACCATGTGCCTGAGACCTTAGCATATTTTCCAAATCGTGGAAAATTCCATTTTGAGCGATGAAACATATTTAAGATTCAGAACGCGAGATATCGGAGGGAACGAAGAAAAAAAAAAGAATAAAATTGTATGAGGATGGGAAGGATGGAAGTGGAGGAAAAACGAGGCGAAGTTTTTAATGCGTTCACGGCGGATGGGGCTGTTTACTTAGTAAAATTGTTCTTCTGGAGAGATGAAAGAAGCGGATGAAAAAAAAAAGTATGGGTATTTGCGCAAATTCGAGTCTCCCGAATTAATATAATGATATGCGATACCTTAATATTAATATCTGCTGGAGAAAGAGAATATTTAAGAGAGGATATGTGCGTCCTTGAAATGTCATGAAAATCAATATTTATTATAGCAACAAAGCTTGTATCTATATTAATTACATATACAACAATATTGTTAATATACCAAAAGTTTTAATTTGACATATGACATTTGACAATAGAACTGTCATTGGATTGTCAAATAGTAAATTAGATACACATTGATGTCTCTCCACATGCAGAGTGAGGTTGCAAATTTATAGTAACAGTGACACCTTTACATAATATATATAAATTACATGCTATTTCTAGAAATAAGAAAAACCGAAGAAATTACATTAATTCAGTGGTTTCCAAACTTGATGTTACTACGCCTCCCCACCCCCCCTTCATTTCATAAATGGAAACTCTGCTTTTTGTTTTGAACGCGTATTACAGCAATATGAATAAGAGCACAGGAATGTATCTATACTTGCTGGATTCCCCAAACATTCAGCTTTCATATACAAATATTGGATTCATTTTATCTATTATAGTTTTCGAGTAAATCAATGAAATGTGAAAACACTGCTATTTCGAACGTTCTAATTTCAATTTTGAACGCGTATTACAGCAATTTGGATAAGAGCACTCGAATGTATTTATACTTGCTGGATTCTCCAAACATTCAGCTTTCATATGCATATATAGGATTCTTCTATCTATTATAGATTTAGAGTAAATCAATGAAATGTGAAAACACTGATTTTTCGAACGTTCTAATTTAAATTTTTCAAATTTAAACGCGTATTACAGCAATATGGATAAGAGCACAGGAATGTATCTATACTTTAGCAGATATTTGGAAAATTGCTCACTGCTACTAATATTCGCGCCTCCCCTTAGACTAATCCACGCCTCCCCTAGGGAGGCCTCACAGTTTGGAAAACGCTGCATTAATTGGTTTGACTATTACTATTTTTCATATATTATAAGTTGACATATAGCAATGACATTTGACAATACAAATATCATTGGACTGTCAAACAATAAAGTAGTTGGTACAAGTGATACACATTTATGTCTCTCGACATGCACAGTGAGGTTGCATCTTTATTTTAGCTAATTAAGTTCATAACTTATATTTCTTTAGAGATAGATTCAATAAATTTGCAGATTTACTTGAATATTAAATATCAATAATATTATTGACTTCATCCAATAAGTGTGTATAAATGAATGAATTCTTTAGAGATAGATTCAATAAATTTGCAGATTTACTTGAATATTAAGTATCAATAATATTACTGTCTTCATCCAATAAGTGTGTATAAATGAATGAATCTCTTATTAGAAGCTTTGTATATTGGTGCAATGTGTATATTCATTAATTTCGTAAGAAAATAAGATGTTCCTTGTATATTTGAATGGTGTAATCGCAGCAGTTTCGAAGAACTCCTTACACTTTGACTATATCCTTTATGCACACGAGTGCATAGGCAGCGGCGAACAACTGGCATAAAAGAGAAGATAACTAAAATTGGGTATAGTTCTGTTTCTAGTTTAGGTAAGTGCAATAAAAATTGTTTCCGGCAAGTTGGCGTTGGCTCCAGGGACCTCCGCATCCTCCAAACCCCCTTTTTGCCTGTTCCATTCCACCCCTTTTTCCACATCGAGTTCTCCCGGTGTAAACAGACGGTTTAATATCGCGTACGATTGTTATTATTATTAGGTTCCCGTTGCCTTTCGTCCGCTTTCGTTCCTCTTTATTGCCGGACATTAAAACCGAAACGTCCCAACGCAAATGAGAAATAAATGCTGGAACGGGCAAAAGTGGAAGAGGAGAAGGAGGAGACCCTTCAGTTCAGCTTTTTCGGTGCACACCGCAGAAACGCACAGGCTTTGAGAAGGAGGGCGAAGAATGGATGCAAAGAGGGAGTAGGGGTGGAAAAACAACAGATAAACGGTCTTTTCATTAAATGCCATTTTATTGCTTGGCGTGGCAAATTTTACTGTTAATTGCGTATGGAAAACGATTGCGATTAAATTTTCAGTGTGCAAGATGATAAGACTTCTCTGAGTATTGTTGCGTAATAAGTATATTTTTTGAGTAATAAAGGAGAGGAAATCATCTGTATTTATCGTTACAATTATATACTTAATTTAAATTATTTTTCGTAAATGTATTATTTAATGTATACTTTATATTATCTTTAAACCAGAAAAGCCACAATACTTTACATAAGTTAAATATTGTTGTATAATGTTGCCTTGCTTTTTAGTACTAATATATAAAATAAGGATATGATACAACAGATACAGCATTATGAAATAGTTTACAAGTACCTAAACATACGGCCTTTTGTTTAAACATGTGCAATATATAGCATATTTTTTGTTGAGGTCTTTTTACTAAGAAAGAAGAAAAGACACATTACATAAAACCATTATACTAAATTACAGTTACAGAAAGTAATGGAATTCTATTTTGTTGAAATTGAAGAAATGATTCGTTATAAAGTTACAAGTTACAAATTATATTTTAAATTCTGAGAATTATTAAATAATTAGTACTAATTTACAATAATAATAATGTTTATTGCATCAGACATACAAAAAACATATAGAGAATAAAATAAATATATATAATTTCAAAAAAGTTAACTGATACAAAGGGCTATTGACCATATGTATTTTTGCCCTGGAATTTACATTAATATTAATTTGTAAAATTACAATATGCTTACCATCACAGCTCCCCTTTTCAATGTTTGTAATATTAATAATATGCGTTTATTACCATTTTGTGAATGAATGATGTAAATAGTAGAGAAAGGAGGCATTTAAGGAAGCAATCATTAATGGCAACAATTAATTACACTCTGTGAGGATGTGAATGAAAATGAGCGTGTCCTGGGAACAGAAACGCCGGCGATTAAAGTATAATAAGAAAATTTGCAATTAAGAACGTGTTTCGCAGCTGGAAGTGCTATGCAAATCGCTGGGGGCGCTTACGGCCCGACCCGAATTTTGATTCCACTTGTCAAGATCGGGATAAATACTCGACACCGCCTCCCATCAATCATATGCTTAAAACGCATGCACGACAACCGAATTCTGCACGTGGTTTATTCCAGTATTTATGCATCACCACAATATTTAACCATGATATACGTATATCTACAAATTTGAAAATACACAATCTGTTATAGTTATGTTTATTGATTCTATTTTATTTAAACATATAGGATTTTATAATCAATAACTCTATTCTCTTCGTATCCTCACCAAAATACGACATCCTAATAATACTCTACCCAATCCTCCTAATGATCTCCTTTACTCCAAAACCAAAATAGTCCCTCTCCTCCACCTCTCCTTGAAATTTTAATCCAAACAGTCCAACATCGCTTCCTTCCCAAATTTAAATATCCCACATTATCCCTATTCCAATACCTAATGTCCCTCGATTGATACCCTTTTTTTCCTCATTCTTGTATTTTTCGTATGTATATATTGTTATTGTTCCATAATTAAATTTATGTTCCCGGGCGGAAAGACCTTGGTCGATAGCCATTTTATTTTTATTAATTCTACTAATGATTTAGTTTTTTTTTTTCAACTTTTTGGAAAACAAAACTGTAACTAATTTTAAAATTTAAAAAATATTTGTATCAAATAATTGAGTTTTTTTATTCAATTTATTGTACCATCATGTTTTGATGTAGAAAAAATTACTGAGTTGATGAATTTTTGTGTGTTCCTAATTGGAGAATAATTGAAAATAAAAAGAGAGAGGGTGGGCTTTTGTGTTTTAGTGGAAGATGGGTAGGCAATTGAGACTTCTTGCCAAAATTTCTGATATTGACATGTTTCGTGAATCCACCCCTCGGGCACTTGATGCGAAATTGGCTGCCTATTCAAAATTGGACCCTTCAGAAATATCCCCGGTTTTGGGGATGGCAACGGCGCGCGTTCTGGGCCCAATTACTGTTATTGGTACAACCCCCAGACAATTTGACTACATCCTCGACACGTCCTGATAAAAACACTGATTTCTAACATCATCCCCCCCCCAAATATCCTTCACAATCCTAAAACGCATTCCGTACAAATTGAATTTCCTCCACATGCGGATTTTCGCGTCGCGTTCAATTTCGATAATTGTGCGTTGATCGTTTGGGCAAAACGCGTACAGCGAGATCATTAATTAACAAGTTTTACAAAACGATGACGTTTACAACAAACAATTAATTTCGCCGAAATGGAAGCAATTGCTGCGAGCAATAATTTATGCGCGATATTATTTATTCGACCGAACCGAAAATCTCGCTGCGGAAAAAATCGCGTTTGCGAAATTCAATATAGTAGGTGAATTTTCAGCCTGAAAAGAAAACAAATTTGATCGTAATTAATTAACACGTCCATCGATGATATCAATGTATGAAATTCTAAACCCACGAAAATTAACAGTGTATACAACATAAACAATACATTTCGTAATAATAACAGAATTTGTAAATTATTATGAAAAAATCAACTCTTTAATTTTTACTTCACAACTTAAATAATATTTGTATTATACTAAGCTAATTAAAATGACCATAGTTTTTTTTAAAGTTATTTTTATAACAATTTTGTAAATAATTAAAATTTTCACATATAAGTGAAAATTAATAATGATTTATTTTTCATACATTAAACTATAATATTATTGATATTATTGAAACTTTGCCAGAAAAATTACTTTAATATTTATGGTAAAATAAAATAATAGAAATTTACGTTTTCTCTATTTATGCTTATTTAAGTAGGACGATCTTAATAATGGAAGGACATGGGAACGAATGTCGCAGCCGCCCCCGCAGGATTAACTTTGTCTCGTGTATAAAAAAAAATTGGGAACTGTTAATGTTGTCAACGTTTTCGCGAAAGTTTAATTAGAGCGCTTTCGTGCCGCCGCCGCTGTTGCTGCGGTTGTTATTATTAATGCGGAGTGTAAAAAGGGCCGTAGGGCGCGAATAGAGAGTGAGAGAGAGTGAATATGCAAGGGAGATATGGGCTCGAATCCCAAATGGAGTTAAAGGTTTCGGGTATGTTATACCTTGGCCAGAGCTTCCTGCCGCCCCCCTGAGAGGTATTCCGGCGGAAATTCCCAACCTTCCTTCGTTCTCTACCACCCTTTCCCTTTAGCACGTCTCGACGCAAAACTCATTTCTATATCCTCAGACCAAAGTTACGATTAGGTAAGCATAAATATGGAATTGGATTCCGGGAAGCGCAGCTGTAATATTCACCCGTGATGTTATTGGTATTTCCTTCCTGGTCCCTTTTCTCATACGATTCCTACAGCACACAAAAAAAAAACTTGTTGCCAGATGCTGTTCACTACATTAATAGAAGATTTACCTGAAACCTTTGATCCTTAATCACAGTTTTTATCCTTGAAAAATAACAAATTTCTGACTGACTTTACTATTCTTACATCCTTAAATTTTTAACAAAAAAAAGTAATAACTTCCTACATAGGAATAACCACATGAACTGACCAAAAATCCAATATGATTTTACTATTTCCCTCGATTTAATTAAGATATTACAACAACAACAAAAAACTTGTTCATTCATTAAATAAACAATGATTCAACAAAAAAACATATTTACTCAAATAACTGAAAATCTTATACAACTATCCAATTTCATGAGATATAATTACAGATTAAAATATAACAATAACAATGAAACTGTTGATTCAGTAGACAAGCGATGATTAAGCAAAAAATATTAATTAACTTTGATGAGTTTTAATTATTTTTTGATACGATGTACGGAAATGCTAATGAAAAGAAATAATTAATTTAATGCATAGTGAGAAAGGATCGAAATAATTAATTTACCTTTATTTATTTTCATATGTTCATGTCCTTGATGTCTGTGGAAAAAATCCATTAAGGATTGTCCATTTGCATACATAAATCTATGATATTCATTAATGTACTTATAACAACATGAACAGTAAAATATATAATGGAATTATTTATAATTAGAAATATTTAAGATCAAGGTAAAAAATATATTTCTTCCTTGCAATACAAACATTACACTGCTTTCAAATCAAATGCAGTATGAATAATTTGATGATTAATTAAGTAATTATAAAGTAATTAAATTAATTAAAATTTAACAATACTTTTTGAATTAACGATATACGTTAATGCATTTATTATGAACTAAATATTAAGAAAAATTATTTAATTTTAAACTGTATAATTAATAGTAAGGAAAGATTACAGTAAATATACACTAAACCAGAGGTTCCCAAACTTTTTGTGTCGTAGACCCCTTGCCATGTTTTTCGGTTTTGGGTTTATTATTTATTTTGGGACATCTTTATAATTATTAAGATCTTTGCTTTAAGACTGCTTGTAACAAGATGATAATGGTATATCATTATATGCAGGGTTTTACAAGTTCAAAATGTATTGCGACCACAAAGCGAATGCCTACATCCTACAACTTACACAATTTTATAAACATATATAATATTTATTTTACTTCATAGGTACTTTTATAAATAATGTATATGTCTTTATATTATAAGATAGTATAATGTAAGGTACTATCAATGTATGAAGAGATCCACTATCGTGGACCCCCATTTTCATTTCATGGATCCCCATTTTTTTTTTCGCTGACGTAGACCCCTTGCAGGTTGTCATAGACCCCTGGGGGTCGATATAGACCACGTTGGGAATCACTGCACTAAACCATACTGCATGTAAAGTATATATTAGTCCAATCAATAACATATTTTTGTCAGTTCTTCGCTTTGACATATGGTGACATCTGTCATTTCATGAGACATTAAAAACTTAACACAACCATAGGTTAAAAACTGCTGGTTTCAAGTAGTCAATACATTAAAGAATACAGTAAAGTATATATTAGTTTGTAGCAACGTTTCTCAATCTTTTTGCTGTGCTACCAAACTTCTTTTGAAGTTGAATTGCGACGCAATTGTTTTCATCATTTCTTTGCTTTGACACATGGTGACAGCTGTCATTTTGAGAACCAATAAAACTTAGTTCAAACCAGAACTGCTAGTTTAAAGTAGACAATAAATACAAATATCTATTCAATAACATTAAACACGTTTGTGATAAAAACGATGTAGAAACTAAAACCAAAAGCTTATGCAATATGAAAATGAATGCAGCTTACAAAGCAATTTTTTTTTTATTTACAAATTTAACGATCACTTTTATCGCTTAATAACGCATCGATAAATAAAACATTATCGTTTTTTTTTTTTTTTTTTTTTGCAACGATCGAAAAAGCAATTAGAATTATGATTATTATCATTTACCCACGGACGTTTCGAATCGCCGACGGATAAAACTGAACATTCTGGATCAAATGAACGGTGAAAAAAATATGTATACATATAAAATATTAATTCTATAAATCGGGGATAATTACACGAAAATATATTATTATTAAATACACGTAATAATTTTATTTTTTTTTCATTGCGAATTTTGCATTGACCATTTGATATTGAATTCCGCTGTTTATTGGAATTTAATTGGTATTTTAAACTATTGAAACATAACGTTTTTTGTTATTATTTATTTATTTGTAAATAAATATTGCGAAATTATTTGTAATATTTATTTGCAGCGTAATTAAATTCAATAAAGTCGCAAAAAAATGTACACAATTTTATTGAATTTCATATTTGTAAATATTATTTTGTATGTTATTTTTTTTAGTTCAATTATGTTCACGTAAAACTTACTATAGATAAATAGATTTCACTAAAAAGAAATGATTTGTTTTTATTACTTAACTTTTTAAGAT
This sequence comes from Nicrophorus vespilloides, assembly GCF_001412225.1. Classification (NCBI taxonomy): domain Eukaryota; kingdom Metazoa; phylum Arthropoda; class Insecta; order Coleoptera; family Silphidae; genus Nicrophorus; species Nicrophorus vespilloides. The sequence continues at coordinate 57,977 of NW_017098137.1, forward strand.
ACGTTTTCAAATTATTATAAATGTTTATAATCACCAATTACATGCAAAATATGAACAAAAATTGTATCAGAAGACAAAAATAACATCCAAGAAATAACAAAGAAAGATATACAAATAGTTCAATATGAAGAAGATGTTAGAAATGTATGGGATGCAGATGACAATGGTTGAAAAATTTAGAAACAAAGATTTTTCTTAGTCCTAAAACGAAATTAAGAAAACTACAGCCAAAAAAATAATGATGCATGTAGATTATCCAGAGTTCACATTGTGTGTATGAAATGTCAACATAAATTTAACAGTAAACGTAATACTTTTGAGTTGTAAATAAGCAGGAAGACGTTGATCAGATGTATTTTCAAGCATCTGCAAGTCTTCAAACAAGCGTGACACGTGTCACCTATTCCGCATTGTAACTTACTGATTCTATGCTTCATTGTGAAAACTATGTGAAACTGAAACGAACACGTGCGTTTAAAATACTGTAATAATGGTAGAAACAAAACGCTCGTTACAGCATTACTCCAATTAAGCTAATAACACTAAGTTTCTGAGTTCGCAATAATTGGGTTTCGTGTGTTCTCTTTGGAAGCCTCACCGTTCGGCACGTACATTCGATATAATGGAATGTACTTCGAAATTCCAATCCATCGGTTTTCCATTACAGAAATTATTCTCCTCGAGCGTGCGGCAAAAAAAAATGCTTACCGGTATTCAATAACCGGTATTTAATGCAATTCCATAAAAACAAATTATTCCAATTATTTAAAACCGAAACGAACTATTTTTTTATTATTAAATTGGATTAAATATTTTAATTTAAATACTCAAACTGAGCTCTTTTTTTTTGTTGTTGTTTTGTTTCAGTTTTGTTTCCATACATATTCGATGCGAATTACGTTATGATATTTGTGTCGGATGGAATGGAAATAAATAACGGAAATTAATAAATCGGAACAGTTTTTTTCTTGTGTGTGTGTGTCTGTAATGGCTTATCTGGGGGGATGAAACAGATGAGCTCCTCGGAGGACGGAAAGTTTTTGTGAAAACTTTCCGGCAAACAGTTGAATCCTCATCGCGCTTTTCAATATATATACAATTCTATGGCGTCATTTAACCAATGTTTACATTCGATAATCGGAAACCCAATTACCACTATTTCATTAAGATAACGCACTGGAAGTTACGACCTACAACTCAGATCGGAAAAGTTTTTCGAGATCAACGAAAGAAGAACAGCCGTTATTTGCATTACTTATGGGTTTCTATGAGAGACGCTCATAACACGAGAAAACTGTTTTATTTTCCCATCATAACACAAACTTTGATAAGATCACAATATTATAGATTGTAAACATAGTAAATAAATGCTATTTTCTTATTAGGTTTTATTATTTCTAAATATTCAAGGAATTTATTAGCAAAATATAAACACAAGTTGTACTAAAATTTTTGAATATAGTAAAACTTTCATATTCGATTAATCAATTAAATAAACTTAAAAATGTGTATTTTTTTTAAGGCTATAATGGTTGCAAAATTTTGGACTTAATTTAAGAATTATTGCTTTAACTCAACTAATAATTAATAAATTAAGATTTCATGAATTAATTACTAACATATATAATAACAAAAATCACATTATGTTATTTTCAAAAAAATAACAATATTTTTCTTAAAGATTTTAGATGAAAACTTTCAGACTATAAAATTGTACACGTGGCGAATATGTAGGCGACCCCTTGTGTAAACGTACATGTTTCGTGCATTAAGGAGAAATTCATTTCGGTCCACGCACTTTACGGAAAACTTGCCACCGAATCGTGACTCACATACATACAAAATTACGTCTTTATCAATCAAACTTAACGGTTAACATATTTATCACCACTGCCAATCTAATCTCTACTTAGAAAACTTTTGCAAGATGTTAATTATCCTTAGTTACACAATTTACATCAAGAAATACATTAGTTTCAAAAACTGTTCTTGTACATTATATAACATTCCTATTAATTATGTTTTAGTTAATTATATTCAAATAAATCATATTTATTTCTGTAGATTTTATAAGTTTGCAAGTTCTTGTTACAACATTCAAAATCAAATAATAAAAACAATTTCTTTTAAAATGTTTATATGTACAGTTATTTATGTAGTGTCATCGAGTCGCCTGTTATAAGCAGAAGAACATTTTTTTTCTCGTTTTTTATTCAGTTTTGACGTGTAAAATAAAGTTTTAATATTGCAAACTGAATTTGATATGATTTTTATTTTATTATATAAAATTTTTCTGTAAGTTTACGTGCATAATAATTATTGTTTACTGTTAAAACCATAGAACTGAACTCAATAGTATAACTGATGTAATGATCTTTGTGCAAGTTCGTACAATGTGTGGTTTTGTATATATAGCGTTCACGATCGTCTGGTTTTATGTGTACTCTCACAAGTCCGATGAATGCTCCATCTGGTGGCGACTTTAACAGGTTAACATATAAATATAATTAATGGTGGATGCGCCGGGTTTATATTAAGTTTTACTGTTAAGCACAGCCACCTATATTATATAATATGAGGCAACTAAAAAATCTCATGAAAAGAAATATTTTTTTTAAAACTAAATTTTTTAAATATTAAAATTCAATTAAATTATATATCAACTAAACTTAGTTTTATTAACATTGTTGTTATATAATTATTTTGATATCATTACAAATAAAATTGGAGTGTTTTATGATTTATTTTCTTAATAAAATTAATGAAACGTAAATCATAAGAACTATTATTTTTAAGCATGAATTGATGATTTTATTTTTTAATTAATTAAAGTTATTAAAGTGGATTTTTAAGAAATTTCCTACTAGAATCTTGAATTTACTATGCTGCAAAGAATTCTTCATCTTTAGTCCTCTTTTATTACCGGAATCGTCAAATTTAACGCTTCATCTCGTCCATTTTCCGTATTAATTATTCCATTAACGATTTTAAGCCTTCGTCTTCCTTCTCTTATTTCCTTTAAGATTCAGCATAAAAAATAACAAGCAGATGGAAATACCCATTTTTATTTTCAATTGTCTTAAACCGTTGAATATTTTCAATTATCTTATTAGATTGAGCACAAATGATAACCAGTAGATGAAAATCCTCAAATTATGAATAAACTGCGTCCATTTTTTTTTTCCATCATTTCATATTTTTTTTGCCGATTGAGCTCAAAAGATAACAAGCAGATGGAAATCCCCAAATTACTATTTTTTAATGACGAACCGTTTAAATTGTCGATTTTTCTTATCAAATGTTAGCAATATAATAATTTGAGCACAAAAGTTGACAAGCAGATGGAAATCATTATGACGTTGTCATATTTTCTTTTCGATTCAGCACAAATGATAACTGGCAGATGGAAATATTCAAATTTGTACTTTTTGTAATTATACATTTTTCTTTACGATTCGGCATAAAATATAACAAACAGATGGGAATACCCAAATTATGTTGTTATTAAATATCATAAACCGTTTAAGCCCATTTTCCATCCTTTTCTATCTCATTTGTCGATTTAGCACAAAAGATAACAAGCAGATGGAAATACCCAAATTTTTGTTGTTATTAAATATAATAAACCGTTTAAGCATATTTTTTCATCATTTCTATATTACATTGTCGATTAAGCACAATAGATGGAAATACACAAATTATATTGTTATTTTTCTGTCATTTTCTATAGTATTTGTAGATTGAACACTAAATATAAAAAATAGATGTAAATACCAAAATTGTGTTGTTATTAAAGATCGTAAACCGTTTAAGTCCAAGTTTCCATCATATTCTATAATATTGGTCAATTGAGCACGAAAGATAACATGCAGATGGAAATACCCAAATTTTATTGTTATTGCATATAACTTTTGAAACTATTTATAATATAACCAAAATAAATATTATTTTACATAAATTTCACAAACCATTTAAAACTAATTATAGAAAAGTCCTTAAATTTTAATTAAAAGCTTCGTAAATGCAAAATTCACAATTTATTTTTTCTCTTTTATTTTGCACATCATTTAAAATCCTATATTTACATACAAGCACTCGCAAATGCCAGGAACACAAATGTTTTTGTCAATTGATAACCGACCGGTAAATAAAGCATATTACATTTTAAATTGGATGCAGAGAGAGAGAGAGAGGAAAACGTGTGAAAATTAAATGGAATTGTCATATTTTAAAGTTTCGATGACTGCGTGGAATTATTTTGAATAATTTTTGCAATGAGTTCGAGTTCGAAATTCGAATTCGGAGGGGATGGAATATTAATAAAGTGCGGCGAGGAGTACAATTATTAATGCGGAACGTGAAATTAATTTTGCCAGAGCAAAAAGCAATTGCCGGCTGCCAGGGCGATAAAAAAAATTGTATTTACACAAACCGCAATTTGTATTTATCCGTATGCTCATGAATTCTCATTACTTTAACTGTATTGTTTTTGTCTTTATTTCTATAGATTTATGGGTTTATATGTCTATGAATTTTCATTAGTTTGATTAATTAATATAATTATATTGTTTTTGTCTCAATTTCCAAGATTTATGTCTTAATAATTATTGGATTCCATTGTCCTTGTCATCATCTTTGATTTATACGACTCTTAATAATCATAACAATTGTTATTTATGTTACCAAATAGTCATATAAATATAATAATCAATTGAATTAAATAGACAATTCAATATTGTCATGAAAAAAATCTGTAAAAATGGTCGATTCATCGGAAATATATTAAGTAAATTTAATCTAAATAAATTAAATTTCCTTAATTATCATATACTAAAATTCGCTTAGTTCGCTAGTAAAAAAAAACAATTTCATTTTAATATATTTCATTTTCATCCTTATGTAATTTCTCAACATAATTTCCATTTATTTGAATACATTTCTTAACTCGGTAGAGCATCCTTTCAAAAGATTCCTCAAAATCGGCTTTTTGGAGCTTTTCAAGTTTGACATTAACTACATTAATGATCTTCTCATAAGAACTGAAGCCTCATCCCCTCATTTTTTTTTTAATTTTCGGAAACAGCCAGAAATCACATGGCACTGGGTCCGGAGAGTAAGGTGCTGGGAGAATTTCATTAATGTCAGAGTGAGCAAGAAAGTTGTTGATTTTTGCAAGAGTGTGAGCGAGTGCATTATCAAGATGCAATAAGTAGCGACGAAGTTCCCCTTTTTTCTGGTTTCCCAACAAATTTTTGTATACTTGTGGTATAGTAGTGAGATAGCAGCTAGCATTTTTAACCCGGTAAAGTAAATTGATTTTTGTGTTCTTGATTTAACTTGGGGATTTGCAACTTCTGCGCTCCATACCATGAACTGCTGTTTAGTTTCCGGATTGTACTTAAAGAACCAAAATTTATCACCTGTTACTATTTTCCTAAAGGTGCTAGAATCTCCATTTCCAATCTTTTCTAAGAAATATTGGGCAAAACGAACACGTGCCTTTTTTCGGACGTCATTTAAAATTCGTAGAACCCATCATGCGGATTTCTTCGTGTAGCCCAAGTTATGACTTAATATTCTCGACACAGCCATATCATTCAAGCCAAGTTCATCACCTACTATTTCCTGTGTCATTCTTGCATCTATATCAATTTTTGCATTCACCAGGGCTACATTTGTGTCGTCGGTGAAATATTTCTGGCGACCATCACGAGATTCGTCCTCAACAGAAAAATGCCCGATTTTAAATCTTTGAAACCACTTGAAAATGGTCATAAGGGATAATTCATTCACTCCATATGCATTTTGGCTTTCCTCGAAAATTTGCATAGGCTTCAATTAACGTCGAAATTCGAAGAGGATAGCAAAACGAATTTCTTGCTGTTTTGGTGGTGGAATTTCTACCGAACTTACATCACTAATATTGCGTTTTCTTACCGATTTTCTTGAAATTTAACATGAAATATCGTTAGACTTTAACAAATTGAGAAACAATTTTAGTTTTTTCAGAAAAAAATGCATTAACGCCAACTAAGCGAACTTTTGTTAGACCCAACGTAAATTATTAAATTCAATATTGATCAATGTACATAAAATATTGAATTTCTAACTGAAAATATAAAACAAAGTTAATTATAGAAAATATATAATTTTTATTGCAATATCATTAGAAATTCTCATTTTTGTCAGTTACAATAAGAAAGTTACATATTATTATTACTTACATTAAAATTCTTTAAAACCGTATAAAAATAGACTTGATTATATAGAGGCAAAACCTTTTCCGTCAATATCTTGCACTGATTGAAACCGGACTAATTGAGAACTTTAAAAACGCACTAAACAGCACAAAAAGGGATTTAACTATATAGATGAAAAATCAGTTTTTTTTGTGTATACATTTTTATTTGCTCAATTATAAGTTAGTTTGTTTTGAAGTTTTCAAACCGGACTATAGTGAATCCGCAGTGATAAAAGCTGCTCTAGTGTTGCTATATTTGTTATGCAATTAATAAAACAATAATTAGACCTGAGATGGATGCTCGCTCAATGAACTTTAGTATATATATATATTTGATAAACAATTGTTACTTGTGACTTAACGAAGTGCGATGAATTAGAAATGATGCAGTTTCAACTATAGCGAAATGGATGCGGCGGCGGTGCATAATTGAATTTAAAACATTGTTTCGCATGACTAATGAACGAAAGGGATCCGAGCGACTCGGTTATGATAATAATTATTATTTCAGCTGGAGATGCAAATTCTGCATCAAAAAAAAAAACTATGAGATGGAGAGAGAGAGCAAGTGAGAGAGAGAGAGAAGGCATCTCCTTCTTTAATGTGATAAATTGAATAATGGTTGCACGAGTTCGTAGATGAAAAGAGTAGATTGCGAAAAGGGCGACCATGCGGAGGCGGTAATTGCATTGCATTAATGCACAGTGTAATGTACACTTTTCCAGGCGCATAAGCCAATTAAGAAGCCGCCCCCCATTTAGCCTCCACCGGCAACAAAGTGTACAATAATAAGGCAACACAAAAAAAAATAGAGTGGAAAGCATTATAAAAAGAAAGCGAACGAACGTGATATGCACAACCTATTTTCATGTACAAAAGCGACGGTTCGGTCAATCGATTGGCATATCCTTGTTTCTCTCTCACGCTAATTACAGACTGTTTTGATGCCGGATAAAAAAAACTATATGTAACAGAAGGTGTCTTTATCAGGTAACTTCCTCCTCATCTCACCGGAAACAACATTATCTTATCGGAGCCGGCAGCATTTTTGCCGCGCCAGTTAATTTCGGAGCTGACAAACCTTTCCCTTTTGTCGCCGTAATTACGACCGTGTCCTCGCATTTCCACGTCGCGTAATTTCACCTTCTTTAACAATTTTTTTTCTCACTCATTTTCTCCGTCTTCATTATTGCATTTATCTTGTGAAATTCTGCGCAAACGGATAAAGAAACGTTTGCTTCCAGCAGCGGGGGAAATTGGAACAATTTCGCGTTATTAAAGCAACATTAAAAGTCATTCAGTTTATTTCACTCATTATTTTCTTTTCTTTCCATCTCCGTCGACTATGCTAATTTAATGGAATTTCCCTCTTTTTTTTATTTTGCTCCCAAAAGTAACTCAATTTTGGTTGATAATTTACTTTATTTTTTTCACAAACTTTACTTTTCTAATGTTATTATAATACAAGTCCGGCGTCCGAGCGTTTTTTTTAACATTTTATTCAGTTAGTTCACGCTTTGTGCAAAATATAGTTTAATGGAAAATTACGTAATAACAAAACTAATTTATGTTTCGCCTCGCCAACTTTCAGCAGGATTTTCAGTAAAAGCACATATAAACATTAACAAAATATGTACATACAAATATTATTTAACAAAACTTTGACTTTAATATTTACAAATTTATCTTATTCATTTTTAATTATTATTTTATATATTATTAATCAGAGTTTCATTTATAATTTAAAACATTATATTTAAAATTTTATTTAATATACAGCTACAGCTTCCTGAATTTAGTTCACGTTTTATCAGAGTTTACCTATTTAGTTTCCGAACTAGTTTATAATTGACATTGTTTTAATGGAATTTGCGAGAATTAACTCAATTTGATTTTAAAACTTTACTTTTTTCCTATTTTTTTTATAAAAATTACTTGCTGAACATTAAACCATGTTTTTTAGCATTTATTCAGTTAATACACCAATTTATACTCAAATAATTTAAGATTTAAATAAATATATACATTTAGTATATAAAACAAAATCTGCTAAATTTTGTCAATCATCAAACAAATTTTTACATATTTAAATCGTATTTACAATGTAACACGATTTAAAATATAAATAATCAATTTTGTTATATAAAAATATCTCTAAACAAATATTTTAATAATTTATCAAATAAATATTTTATGTAAATAAAAACAAACTTAATTTCTGCATAGAATCAATAACTTTTAAGAGATTTTATTAATATTTTAACTGTATATTAATAACTATATGAAAGTACAAACATACCTCGTATAGTGCGGCTTCGAACAGTCCGGATTTACTACAGTCCAGTTAAAAAATTTCCAAATAAATTAAATTTTAATCGATAAAAAAAATCTGTACATATAATTATTACTTTTCCATAAATGTTCATATTTTACAGTCAAATCACTTACTTTTATGTAGATTTAAAATTCTTGATTAGTCCGGTTTAAAACAGTCCGAGATATAGAATACCCGCACTATGCGAGGTAAAAAAAAAAGATTGTTGAAAGTTCAATTTTCGACTGAATTTGTGTAGGTTTTCAACAAGAAATCCATATAAATATGATGTAACTCTTGGGAGAAACTGTCGTTGCTGTCAAGGGAAGTCCATTGTAAAATATTCGTTGCATTCACAAGACCTTAGCCAATGACAATCGGTTACCATAGGGAAATTGCGACTTAAAGTGTTTTCTTTTCGCATGCGAATCTCGTTTGACCAAGAATATATCATATTTACATCAAATTTATTTCGTTTGTCCGAAGTTTAAACAGTTTTTATTTAAATTTATATATATATTGTACACTTACTGGAAATGTTTACGAAAGCATTGTCCATACCTGAAACAAAAAAAAATAAGAAAATTTGTTAATTTTATCCCCTTAATATTTAATTAAATTTATGTAATAATGTAATTAAATTATGAATAAATTATTATATTATTTATAAATTAATTAATGTTTGATTTGTTGTATAAATTTACATCAAATTATTATAATTGATGAATTTCAATTATATTATGATTTCGTTATTATATATTTAAATAAATTATGTAAATTTTCATCGAATTATTGCAATGGAAGAAATATTAAAATCGATTGAAAATATAGGAGTATCTTTGATTTAGTGTGGACTATAAATTAACTGGAAGATGGATATACTCGCTGCAATAGGTACACGAACTATATCGATTGACAAGCATTCGGTACAGGAGTTTTCGCGATAGTTACTGCCGACTATAAATGCTTCTTCCATCGGGATAAAACCGTGGTCGAAATTAGAGTGACCGACTTCGTGAGAAACTCTTTTCTGTTGGAGATGGCGCTGAAAATAAGGAGCATCACGTCTCGGGAAATGACGTTGATGTGATGGAATTACAGTTCTAAAGAGCGTTATGTCTTGGATGCTAGCACCAAAAAAAATACGAGAAGTGCATACTCTATCCTTTCCATCTTCCTCACATCAACACTTAATTTCTAAGAGTATTCATTTGAAGAAGAAAATTATGTTTTTTGTTAAAAAAAATATTTGTTTTTTTAATTTATCTAATTTTATTTATTTCTTGTTGTAAAATAAATTATATAAAGTATAAAATTATATAGGGCGGATATATCCGCCGCTCGTTCACAAAGGATTAATATTCATGTTATATAATGAAACATACCGATCTGTAAGGTGTACTAATCATTGATTATCTTTGATATCATTGATATTGAAACTGCGAACGTTTACATAATAGTTGATACGCCTGTTAAACGTTTATATCAAATGTCAAATATAGTGTGGATGCAACATAAAATAAATACGCTTTATTCGTATATTTTCATGTCTTTTGTTAAAAAAAAATATTTGTTTTTTTAATTTATCTAATTTTATTTATTTCTTGTTGTAAAATAAATTATATAAAGTATAAAATTATATAAAAAAAACTACTATACAATTTTGCATGTGTAATGGATAGGGCGGATATATCCGCCGCTCGTTCACAAAGGATTAATATTCATGTTATATAATGAGACATACCGATCTGCAAGGTGTACTAATCATTGATTACCTTTGATATCATTGATATTGAAACTGCGAGCGTTTACATAATAGTTGATACGCCTGTTAAAAGTTTATATCAAATGTCCAATATAGTGTGGATGCAACGAAAAGAAATACGCTTTATTCGTATATTTTCATATGTCTTTCGTTAAAAAAAATATTTGTTTTTTTAATTTATCTAATTTTATTTATTTCTTGTTGTAAAATAAATTATATAAAGTATAAAATTATATAAAAAAAAACTACTATACAATTTTGCATGTGTAATGGATAGGGCGGATATATCCGCCGCTCGTTCACAAAGGATTAATATTCATGTTATATAATGAGACATACCGATCTGTAAGGTGTACTAATCATTGAATACCTTTGATATCATTGATATTGAAACTGCGAACGTTTACATAATAGTTGATACACCTATTAAACGTTTATATCAAATGTCAAATGTAATGTAAATGCAACATAAAAGAAATACGCTTTATACAAAGGGATATCGTGTATTTTCAACATGAAAGGAGATATTATAAAACTACGTTTTTTGACTATGCGATATGAATATTTCCATTTAAAGTAGGTTTTGAGGAGAGCTTAGTGGAGCTTGTTGGTACAGCTATAAAAATAAAGTATTAATACATCATAATATTGACAAATCAAAAGGTCTGGTAATAACGGCGGTGAAGTACGAAAAGGACGAAACGCGAAGGCAAGACAGTAGCATCATTTGGGATGTTTAGAGGAGATAAAAAGAGATTGTACGGCATATGTCGGTTTGAATTTTTCACGAGACGCTTTGCCGGCGTCGAGGGAAAAAAATTCTTCACGCGTATTGGCGAAAAGAGAGAAGGAGAGATGAGAGAATAAAACTGGAAGCCCCAGACACGCAGAAGGAAATTCGAATCCACGCACATAAAACTTGCATGGATCAACTCGTTTTTATATGTTTCTTGTGGGTGAGTGTTAGTTTTTTTTTCTTCTCCTTTTTTTTTCGGGGTGGCTGCGAAGAAAGACTTCTCGGCTCGTGTTTCTAAAGTCTACTACCCCCACGGCTCCATCCGCGGGTGAAACATTTTGTTGAATTTTTGAAACATCATCTCATGCACCCAATTCATAAATCTCGAACGCTTTATTTATTTACCAGAAAGTCGACTGTATGAAAAAAGCTTTTTTCACGTGGATTTTGTTACCATTGTAACAGCATATAAAGAAATCCCACGGAGGAAACTTTTACCGAAACTTTAGACAAATTCTTTAAAAACATCTTTAGAATATTTATACTGACGTAGATCATTTTGATTACAAATTTAATTAAAAATGTAATTAAAATCAATTTTAAGTATAGTTTAATATATACATTTTTGATGCTCAAAAAAATGACAGATTTGCATTCACAATTATACGGGTTAAAAATAGCATAATCTAAATTTGTTTCATATTGAGTCATAATTATACTAAATTTTCTGAAGTTGATCTAAAGTTTGAAATGATAAAATTTTGGATTTATATATTGGGCTCAATAGATTAGACAGTTTTCTCTCAAATATTCTTAACTTATCTTAACTTAAACTTAAACTTATATTTTTTAGTTTTGTAATGAAGATTATAAAAAAAACTCATGTGTTTTTAAATTAATTCCAATTTGTGGAAGAAAATATAAAAAAAAGCAGAGAATAAAAATAAACCACATCTTTATGGGCCATCAAACGAATATTTTTTTGTGTGTGTGTTACCCATAGGCTTTTAACGAGCGGACCTTTTCTGGTCAAGGCTGCAGTGAATATTAAATTGAAACAAACTGCTCAGATTCTATCTCTTTCATTGTCAATAAAAATGAAGGTTCGTTGTTTCACAAATCGTTTGATCCCACCAAAACCAATGGTTTTCGTTATCACAGGATTATTTTTATATAACCAATTGTGGTTTAAAAGTACATTAAGATTTATATTGTCAAGTCAGTGTTAATTACTATTAATCTTTTATAACAAGTTTAAATTACGAATTCATATAAGAAGAAAATGAAATGTAACTGAGTGATCGCCAGTATTTTTACTTTTGAAGTAAAATTTCACTGTAAGAGTCACAATTTTTCATATATAAAACCTTACTTTAGTTAACTTAGCTTCAAAAAATTAGGTTACGTTAATTAATACACTTTAATTTAACCTAACATAACCTTTGAAATTATCTTCACCTTGAATTAACCAATATTTAACTTATTCTAATTATAAGTTTTCCAAATAATTATTATTTTGTTTATTATTAATGTTTATTTTAACGAAGTTGAAATATTTTGAGTAAATAAATGAATATTTAAAGAAATAAAGTATTCACGAATCAAGTATGTTAGAATTCTAAGAAAATTGCATAAGTGGTAGATTTGAGGAGGCATTTAGGAAAGTGGAAACTGCAGTAAAACTGTCTGCTTCAATGCATAAAGATGTTTGAGGGAAAATTCAATAGATTTTCTTAAGGAAACATAATATCTCACGAAAGAATGCTGACATATAAAGTACACGACCACAACGGTTGAGAGGAGGCCAAGACCATATACAAAAACAACAAAACAAAAAAAGGACAAGTCAACAAGAGAAAAGAACAGTTGTATGAAAGATGAGTGGAAGTTTGCGATGCACGAAGTGAATCTATGGACGGCAGTGACGAGGAAATAAAATAGGCGACTTGTTGATATTATACCGAAATAAAATGGACCATATGACTCGTTGAAAATGAAGAACAAACAAAAAAAGAGGGCAACGGTGCAATAAACGGACATTTTTCTTTATTTTTTTTTGTTTTGTTTTGTCTTCATTTATACGTTGGACGTTTAATTTCTTCGACGCTCGTTCCGAACAAAACCCGTCGGTTATTGCGAGCTGTAAACCGGAAAAGCTTTAATGCTCGAGTGGAGTTTTATATGTTTGCAGGTGCTTCATATTTCTTGGTTTTATTGTCTGCGACCCCTAAATACACACTTACACATTATCTATCCTCGTCTCATTCTCTCATACCCTCACGTATATATACACAAACACACTTACATTTCTGTATATATATATACGGACACAAGATTGTTGCAGTCCATTTCATTTCGCTTCGAAAAAGAAAACCCACGAAGTCGTTAACAATTTAAACACGCGCTCGACGAACTTCTTCTTCTTCTTCCACTTCTTGTTCTCCCTTGCACTCGTACACGTTCAAAGCCTCGCAGTTTCCTCGGGTGCAAACAAAAGTTTTGAAAAATTTTCCTCCCCTTTTAACTCACTGTAAATGTCAGCCGACTGGGGACGTTTTGCGGGTTGGTTCTGGAAAACGTTACATTTCGTTTGCACGCAACACTGCAGCTTCTTTATTTACACGTTTATGTCCGCTCTGAAAATATTCTTCAGTTGTTGTCGTTTCAGTTTCTTTTTTTGCAGCAAAATCCATTCTCTATTTTTACTTTTTTGTTTCATTCCTTTTCGCCTCTCGCTGCAGATGTTGTGTACAATTTGCTCGAACTGTGAGGGGTGTTTCGTGCAGCATTTCACATTGTTCAATTGGAATAAAGAACACAGCTCTATGTCTCACTCTCCCTGAGGGCGGTGTGGATTTCAGTGATGATCTCAACAGGATTTTACATATTTCAGGATTGAATAGTTTTCGCACTTTTCGCATTTTTCCATAAATCCATTTTTTTTTTTCAAAGAAATTCAAAATAAATTGTTCATAAACTTTATTAGATCCTATATTTGAATAATTATTATATCAATTTTTTTAAATATTTTTTTCTGTTAAAAAATACCAACATTTTTGAGATTTTACAATAAGTAAGAATTGATTAAATTGATTTGGATTTATTAATATGTTCTAACATAGTTTAAATCTTAAAGAAAACAAATAGATATTGTTTTTAATGCTCTTGTAGACGTGATTAGTTCAATTGTTTAAATAACTTTACAAATAAACCTATTGAAATACCTCGTATAGTCCGGATAATCTATCTATATCCCGGACTATACGAGGACATTAAAATTGAACAAATGTACAATTTTATTTATAATTCATTTATTTTTACTCAATTATAATTTAAGAAATTTCAACATCTGTATAAGTATTTGTAGAAAAATGCAATTAATTTAGTGTGTACAAATATTGCTATAAATTAATTTACAATATCATCTTTGAAAACCAAAAATAACATTTTATATATAATTTTTATATTCATTCACCTACAAACAAGAACAGTTTTATTCAATAACTAAAAAGCATTTTGAATAAATCAAATAATAACCATAGTTTTTTGTGCTCATGATAAACCATATTTTACAACGATTTGAATTCTTCGCAGCACACAAATAGACATGAATAAGTGTCTTTTCGGAAATTGGATGGAATGCTTGAAAACATGATGGTTCACCGAGAAATCGCCGTAATAAATCTCGCTCTTACTATTACGATGCGTTATCATCATTTTAGATGAGATATGTGGAGATGGGGAAGGGGTTGTAAAGAAAGCTGGAAATTATTATGTAACGTGATTTTCGCGGATTGAATTTCCCGTGGAAAAGCGATATCTCGGTCGTAATACGAGCCACGTGAATAAAAAAAAATATGACAATGCATATGTGATTGACAGACACTTACTTCACTTTATATACAGCGTATATATATATCTATATAGAATTCCTCTCGCTCTTTCTCGCATATAAACCTATCTTCAGACAGGGATATTGAAAAAGCGTGGTAACGGGTGGGAATCTTCTCATAGGTGCTTCTTTTTTATATTTTGGGATACGCTTAGGGGATTGAGAATATGCGGAGGAAAAGGGGGATGAAAATAATAATAATATGGAGAATATAGACACAAATATCGTATTGTGTTTCAACCTTGCATCATTCACGTCTTTGCTTGGGGAGAAAGAAATAATTGGACTTTAAGTATAAAATCAATTATTTTGGATTTTTCTCATTATATCAATAAATATAATACATTTTGAAAGGATTTACTCTTAAGCTTATAAAAATACTAAATAATAATTGAAATTGTTTGCTTGTATACACAAGACTGTATAGTCTTGTTAATAAATTACTAACTATAGCTCAAATAAATTGATAAATTTGTTACATAAATGGGAAAATTATTCAAATTGCTGATAAAAGTTAATTAACAGAAATAGAATTTACAAAAAATTATAGAAATATTTCTAAAATAAATTAAAATTTGATAACATTAAAGAAAGCTCAAACAAATTGATAAATTTGTTATATTTTGTTATATTTTGTTATATTTTGTTATATTTTGTTATATTTTGTTATATTTTGTTATAT
>NW_017098138.1:0-34677 GCF_001412225.1 Nicrophorus vespilloides
ATTCAGCTATTCATATGCATCTTTTGGATTCATTCTATGTATTAAGTTTTCGAGAAAATCAACGAAATGTGAAAACACTGCTTTTTCGAGCATTTTTTCAATTTTGAACACGAATTACAGCCAAACGGCTAAAACCGTATTAAACCGTAAAACCGTAAAACTATATTTCAGTTGTGAAAATTGATTGCGCAACGTCGTCGTCCGTAGGGACACACTCTGGCGTTGGAGTGGCGTTGGCGGTAATGGGCCGATCGGGATTGGTCTCGGCGACCGGAAGTGATTGATGGCCGGTCCTAATTTCCAATACCGGAAATCAATATCATCGTTACATCACACACACTCTTTCGGACACTGTCGACTGTAAACGAATCGGAAGGAAGGAAGGAAGGATATTGGGGTTATTTCGCTCACCGGAACTGATCCCTCGAGTTGAGCGTTTCCTGCTTGATGGAGAGGATGACCGGACCCAGATCCTCGTCGTTCGTGAAGTAGTTCCAATGCTCGGTGCCGTAAAAGTACTTCTCGTACGTCTCCTGTTCGACGCTCGTCAATTCGAATCCTTGATTCTTCTCCCATTGCTCCTCGATGGTGGTCTTCTTCCTCGGTGACGAAGTATCATCGTCCTCATCGTCTTCGTACAGATCGTTGCATCCTATTAACCACAAAACAAAAATCAAATAATTAAACAGAAAATAATGAAAACAAAACGCTCTAAATCGGATTGCATTGCAACGCTCCTAATTAAAGCCGAGCTTCGGTAACGAAAGAGCTTCCAATTAATCCAATTACGACTAATAACGGAAGGTGTCTGATTTCCGCGTAACGAAAAACCTGAAATTTGCTCTTCAACAAATTACAACATTCATCTTTAATCAATATATATTCGTCACATGCAATGCTTTGTTCGGCAATAAATATAAATAGATTGACGTATGTAAATGTCAAATCTGATTTAACCTTCAACTATTGACAAGTGACATTTCCGTCATTGACGGATAATTCAACAAACACGTTACTAAGCAACAATCAATACGTCCATCTTTAATGGTATTTTTACGTTGTCAACTGAAATTTTACCTAGATCTCTTGTGGACAGCTTGTGACCGTTTTCGTGCTGATCCACGTGGATGTGGTGGTGATGATCGTCGTCCTCCTCGTCGCCTTCGGGCAGATCGTGATCCGACTCGCTCTCATCCCAGATGGTGTCCGTGGCGATCTTCTGTCTGGAACACTCGATCCAATATCCCGGCGTGATGGTGAAGTTGTGCGGAAACTCTTCGCAAAACTCGTCTGGTGGCGGATGTGCAGCGACAACAACAAGAAATGAAAACAGCATAAATTAGCACAATTCTTCTAAAATCGTTCCGGTTTTTTTATTATTGCCTTTATTGTGGATCAAAAAAAAAAAAACTTTTGAACGTTTCGCGCAGTATAATGGACGAGCCACAAGTGGTTTTCCATTATCCGCGATGCAACAGCCGAAGTTTTCCTTTCCGCGTTTAACTTGATAATTATAAATTTAATAGTTTAATTATGACTTCGCAATTTCATATTGCAATACTCGACATAATCTTCACCAATTTAGACTCGTTTAATATCTAACTACTATTAGAGATTGGTACAATTTTTGTTGGAAAGTGTAAATTTGGAAGATATCTTCAACTGGTTCGTTGGTCTAGGGGTATGATTTTCGCTTAGGGTGCGAGAGGTCCCGGGTTCAAATCCCGGACGAGCCCACTTCTATCTTTTTTTTCATATGATAAATATAAATTGATTTGTGTGTAAAAGAATTACAAATTCTTAATTTATAATGTTCCCTAATTTATATTATTGTTAAAAGCTAATTTAAGTTAAAAATATGAAAATGTACCAATTGAAGATATTTATAACAGGCTCGTTGGTCTAGGGGTATGATTTTCGCTTCGGGTGCGAGAGGTCCCGGGTTCAAATCCCGGACGAGCCCAGGAATGTATCTTTTGTACCAAGGATAATACAAAAGGTTAAAAGTTGAAGTATATCTACATTGGACGATTTCGGCAGAGATAGATTTCAAACTCAGTACTGAAGCGAGATATTGTGTACTTCTTGCAACCGTGTAATCTGAAGATATATCCAATTTATATTATTAGAAATTGTTGTCTCTGAAGATATCTTCATCTGGCTCGTTGGTCTAGGGGTATGATTTTCGCTTCGGGTGCGAGAGGTCCCGGGTTCAAATCCCGGACGAGCCCAAAACATATCTTTTATAATATGGTATGGTACAAAAGATAAAAAATAACAGGTACATTGAGATATCTTCAACTGGCTCGTTGGTCTAGGGGTATGATTTTCGCTTAGGGTGCGAGAGGTCCCGGGTTCAAATCCCGGACGAGCCCACTATGTATCTTTTATACCAAAATGTGGTATAAACAAAGATAAAAAAAAACTTAAAGGTACTTTGATATATTTTCATATGAAAGATAAGAATTATAAAAAGTAGAAAGACTCAAACAGAAAATTATCTTAAAGTTCTAATTGTACAATTTTCTTTTCGGTTGTGAGAGTTATATACCACCACCCGGGAGCAAATGTTTTATACCACGAACTTGTAATTATAATACATATCTTCAATAGTTTCCACAAAAAATAGGTTAAATTAGTTCATATAAATTGAGCTCTTTCCAGTTAGTGCCATGTAAAGCATACAAAAGTCATGCATTTTTTCTAAAATTGTTGATATTGTCTTGTAAAATTGTTCAATTCTAAAGATATTTTTTTGAATAAACCATTTAGCCAGAAATATATGCCTCCGTGGCGCAATTGGTTAGCGCGTTCGGCTGTTAACCGAAAGGTTGGTGGTTCGAGTCCACCCGGGGGCGAAAGTTTTGTACCACAAAATTATAATTACAATACATATCTTCAATAGTTTCCACAAAAAAATAGGTTAAATTAGTTCATATAAATTGAGTTCTTTCCAGTTAATGACATGTAAAGCATACAAAAGTCATGCATTTTTTCTAAAATTGTTGATATTGTCTTGTAAAATTGTTCAATTCTAAAGATATTTTTTTGAATTAACCATTTAGCCAGAGATATAAGCCTCCGTGGCGCAATTGGTTAGCGCGTTCGGCTGTTAACCGAAAGGTTGGTGGTTCGAGTCCACCCGGGGGCGAAAGTTTTATACCAACAACTTATAATTATAATACATATCTTCAATAGTTTCCACAAAAAATAGGTTAAATTAGTTCATATAAATTGAGCTCTTTCCAGTTAGTGCCATCTAAAGCATACAAAAGTAATGCAATTTTTCTTAAATTTTTGGACATTGTCTTGTAAAATTGTTCAATTCTAAAGATATTTTTTGAATTTACCATTTAGCCAGAAATATATGCCTCCGTGGCGCAATTGGTTAGCGCGTTCGGCTGTTAACCGAAAGGTTGGTGGTTCGAGTCCACCCGGGGGCGAAAGTTTTATACCAACAACTTATATACCAACAATACATATCTTCAATAGTTTCCACAAAAAAAATAGGTTAAATTAGTTCATAAAAATTGAGTTCTTTCCAGTTAGTGACATGTAAAGCATACAAAAGTAATGCAATTTTCCTTAAATTTTTTGACATTGTCTTGTAAAATTGTTCAATTCTAAAGATATATTTTTTAAATTAACCATTTAGCCAGAGATATATGCCTCCGTGGCGCAATTGGTTAGCGCGTTCGGCTGTTAACCGAAAGGTTGGTGGTTCGAGTCCACCCGGGGGCGAAAGTTTTATACCAACAACTTATAACTACAATACTTATATTCAATAGTTTCCACAAAACAAAATAGGTTAAGTTAGTTCATATAAATTGAGCTCTTTCCAATTAGTGCCATGTAAAGCATACAAAAGTCATGCAATTTCTCTAAAATTGTTGACATTGTCTTGTAAAATTGTTCAATTCTAAAGATATTTTTTTTGAATTAACCATTTAGCCAGAGATATAAGCCTCCGTGGCGCAATTGCTTAGCGCGTTCGGCTGTTAACCGAAAGGTTGGTGGTTTGAGTCCACCCGGGGGCGAAAGTTTTGTACCACGAACTTCTAATTACAATACATGTCTTTAATAGTTTCCAAAAAAAAAAATGGTTAAAATAGTTCATATAAATTAATGGTAAATCTGACTCGAAGGATGTATTAATATGAACAATATTTTCAAGTGCAAACTAATTGATTGGTTATTTGAAATTTCATTCGATTAATATCTAATTTAATTCTATATCTCTACACTAATCATCCTCCAATAACTTTTTAACACGTACCAACATTTGGTACAAAATGAGAAAACTTAAAGGTATCTTCGAATATCTATTTTCAACTGATTCATTTTCGATTTGAGTACGAGAGTATTCGGATTCATACTTGTGTTAAAAATATCAAAATGTTTTACGTAAATTTTACTTTAAAGATATATTTGTTTATTCATACAGAAATTGTACCAAATTGAGATATCTTCAACTGGCTCGTTGGTCTAGGGGTATGATTTTCGCTTAGGGTGCGAGAGGTCCCGGGTTCAAATCCCGGACGAGCCCACTTCTACTTTTTATACAACATTAAGTATTGTTTAAATAAATTACCAATACCTATTATATAAATATTAATCGAAGTTTGGGTATCATCTCCGGGTTTCTATAGACTTTTTGGAGTGTACTGATTGTCGCATCCGCTTAATGTCTGGAAAGTTTGTAATCCGTCCAAAATATTTTGTTATAAAATGTCTGCTTGATTCTGTTAAACTTATAGAGAAGTTTTTGGTATAAAAACATTTCAGAAAGAACTAATTTTCTGATGAAGGTGATAAAAATTGGAATCTTTTGAAATAATCGAAGTGATTAGTATATTTAAATTATTGAAAAAGTAGGTCAAATGTTCTGTTTTTTTTTTGTAAAATTAACGCCCCCGGGTGGACTCGAACCACCAACCTTTCGGTTAACAGCCGAACGCGCTAACCAATTGCGCCACGGAGGCTTATATCTTTGGTTAAATTGTGAATGTAAAATTTGAAATATTGCAAAACAATAAGACAAACACGGTTCTGCAGTTACCAAGCATTTGTGTGTAAGTTTATGGTTGATGAGCGCGTTTGTGCTTCGCTGTTTGGGGGTGGTACATTGGTTAGGGGGATGAAATTCATTTGAACTAATTTAACCTTTTCTAAATTATCAAAGATAAGCGAACTTTTGATAAGTGATAGTTTTTACTATAAAACTTTCGCCCCCGGGTGGACTCGAACCACCAACCTTTCGGTTAACAGCCGAACGCGCTAACCAATTGCGCCACGGAGGCTTATACAATGTTATACTTATTAGTTTATTAGGTAATCTCGAAGTATTAATACATTTATGTTGAAAGGTAAATTCAATTCAATTATAATTAACAAATTATAGTAATACTACTGTATTTTGTAGAACAGTTTTAGAAATTGGTATTCTAATTTATATGACTAAATATTGTGCTACCTTGATTTGGATACATAATTATTTAAAGTTTACAGCTTTTTATTCTGAAGATATTTAAATATTTCGTTTGTACCATTTAGCCAGAGATATAAGCCTCCGTGGCGCAATTGGTTAGCGCGTTCGGCTGTTAACCGAAAGGTTGGTGGTTCGAGTCCACCCGGGGGCGAAAGTTTTATATGCAGATCATTTTCCTAAAACTTACATATAAGTCATAATATAAATTAGTTCAAATCAATCTCACTCTGATCAGTGAATGTCTACAAACATCGAAGGCGTTTTTCTAAAAGAATAAAATGTTCCATTTTTGTATAGTTTAGTTCTAAAAAATATTTAAAAAATTACCTTTTAGCAAATGATATATGCCTCTGTGGCGCAACAATTTTGTACCAACAACTTTCAACTAGAATTCTAATCTTCAACCACATGAAATATGGGTTAAATTAGTTCAAATAAATAAATTTATTTCCAGTTAGTGAAGCGTAAACCAAACATAAGTCATGTTTTTTTTTTAATTATTGACATTGTCTTTTAAAATTGTTTAATTCTAAAGATATTTTTTTGAATTAACCATTTAGCCAGAGATATATGCCTCCGTGGCGCAATTGGTTAGCGCGTTCGGCTGTTAACCGAAAGGTTGGTGGTTCGAGTCCACCCGGGGGCGAAATTTTTGTACCAAAAACTTACAACTGCACAATTCATCTTCAATCATTTCTATTAAAAAAATAAGTAAATTAGATCAAATGAAGAGTTTTCTTACTATTAAATATATTGTCACTATTTTTTAATATATATTTCATTATGAAAATTTTGAACATTTTTTAATAAACTTTAGTTAGCCAGTGTTCTAATTTTAAATATAAGACACCTATTATGTCCAGAGATCTATAGTATTTTTTGTAACACTCCGATATGGTCTAGTGGCTAGGATACCTGGCTTTCACCCAGGAGGCTCGGGTTCGATTCCCGGTATCGGAATCCTTTTACAATTGAACTACTATAAATTGGTCATACGAGAGATCCAGACATGCAGAGTAGTTCAAATAACAATCCGATATGGTCTAGTGGCTAGGATACCTGGCTCTCACCCAGGAGGCTCGGGTTCGATTCCCGGTATCGGAATACTTTTGCATTTGAACTATTTATTTTAGTTCAAATGCTAGGATGGCTAGGATACCTGACATTAGAACTTCTAGAATACTGTTGCTTTAGATGTACTATGAATAAGTCATCTAAGTGATCCAGTTTTTCAATTGAAAAATCTATTTACTATTAGTTAAATCATAAATACAAATTTTGTAGACATTTTCAGTCAACTTTTAAATTATATTGCTTTAAAAATTGTTTATTATTTATGAAATTGTCCATATTTAGACGTTTACACTCAATATAGAATGAAATTTATTTGAACTAATTTAACCTATTTGCGTTTTAAAACTTTCGCCCCCGGGTGGACTCGAACCACCAACCTTTCGGTTAACAGCCGAACGCGCTAACCAATTGCGCCACGGAGGCATATATCTCTGGCTAAATGGTTAATTTGAAATTTTTAAACATCTTTAAAACTGAAAAAAAATAATAGAGAATAAAACAACAATTATTAGAAAACACGCAGGACAAATATACTTTTCATAACATTGGTTGAAGTGAACGTAATTTACTTGAACTAATTTAACCTTTATATATATGTGGAAGTTATCGAAGATAAGTATTGTAGTTGGAAGTTGTTGGTACAAAATTTGCGCCCCCGGGTGGACTCGAACCACCAACCTTTCGGTTAACAGCCGAACGCGCTAACCAATTGCGCCACGGAGGCATATATCTCTGGTTAAATGGTTAATTCAAAAAAATATCTTTAGAATTGAACAATTTTACAAGACAATGTCAAAAACATTAGAAAAATTGCATTACTTTTGTATGCTTTACAAGGCACTAACTGGAAAGAGCTCAATTTATATGAACTAATTTAACCTATTTTTTTTGTGGAAACTATTGAAGATATGTACTATAATTATAGGTTAACAGCCGAACGCGCTAACCAATTGCGCAACGGAGGCTTATATCATTGGTTAAATGGTGAATGTAAAATTTGAAATATTGCAAAACAATATGACAAAAGGTTTTGCAGTTACCAAGCATTTGCGTGTAAGTTTCTGGTTGATAAAGTGAGCGAGCGCTTATGCTTAGCTGTTTGGGGTGATATGTTGGAAAGGGAACAGATTCATTTGAACTAATTTAACCTTTTCATAATTATCAAAGATAAGTGAACTTGATAAGTGGCAGTTTTTACTATAAAATTTGCGCCCCCGGGTGGACTCGAACCACCAACCTTTCGGTTAACAGCCGAACGCGCTAACCAATTGCGCCACGGAGGCTCGTGACTGCAAGAAAAAAATTCACACAAAATAATGACAACTCCTGTCACTTAACCTAGAATTGCGAAATTTTCATTTTAACCTTTTGACCTGCTTGAAGAGCCTCCGTGGCGCAATTGGTTAGCGCGTTCGGCTGTTAACCGAAAGGTTGGTGGTTCGAGTCCACCCGGGGGCGGCAAACATTTTGCCAATAAAAAGTAATGGAGTACAGTATATAAAATATTGGAGTCGCTTATAGATCCACATGACTGCGGTACCGTGGAAACGGGCAAAAGTTTACTTTTTAACTCCATTAACACTTGAAATGCGGGAAGCGTCGTCGTCGAGTCGTGTCGAATTCCCAACGGCATCGGCTTTGTTTGATATTTCAAGTGCACGCCGCACGCTTAATAACTTCGCGCAATACCCTACTTCAGTAGAACTGTGTGACGGTGTAGGAGAGACGGTGTGTTTCTGCATCAAACACAAATAAAACCTGATCAAACTTTAATTACAGCTCCATCCCGGTGGGAAACGCGTGCGTGCAACGGCGTGCATATGAACAAAGCGGAAACGGATCAGAGCCATCTCTCCTTCCATCGCTCGAACTAACCGGAAACTTTTTATATCCGCTGGGGAAAACTTGGCCGCACCTGCTCTCACTCTACCTCTCTCTCTCTCTCTCTCTCGAGCAATAACGGTAATGCAAAAGATAATCAACGGATTAAAACTTGGGAAATTGTTGCCCGCGCCGCCGCCCTATGCGAGAAATTCGGTTTTCTTGAGCAAACTAATATAGTTGAGGATTAGTTACGAAATTATACGCGGATAACAGCAACTTTCGACATAACACAAGCAAACGGGAAAACAGATAGCATCCAACATACATACAAATATAAAACTCTTTCAATTCCATCGAAATCCAACATTAAACGTCTTCTAAATACTTAAATCTATTACAAATTGTTTCAAAACTTTATTCAATACTTTTCAAATATTAAGGTGCATTATGAGACATTAGTATATATCAGGTGTAGTAAGAAATATTGATGAACATGAAACTTGATGTTTACATTAGTTGGTACACCTGACAGATACTTACATCTCAAGTCGTAAACACGAAACATTATACAAATAATAACATTTTCCTCAATCTAATGACAGTTCCTGTCACTTAACCTAAAATTGCAAAAAATTTCATTTTAACCTTTTGACCTGCGTGAAGAGCCTCCGTGGCGCAATTGGTTAGCGCGTTCGGCTGTTAACCGAAAGGTTGGTGGTTCGAGTCCACCCGGGGGCGGTAAATATTTTTGCAAATAAAAGAAGAAAAGTAAACAGTGAGGACGCAACATTATACAAATAATAACATTGACGCAGATACTTCTTTTTTTTGCATGTCAAAATTTCTCCTCAATATAATGACAGTTCCTGTCACTTAACCCGTGTAGACGCGCGCAGTGGGTAAAACTTATTCATACTTAAAGTTAATTGTTTTAACCGACTTGTTTTTAAAGTTACGTGCTGCCGCCCCTCAGTACCTTCCAAATGGAATAAACTAAATGAATATTCCTAATTGTGTACTAAATGACTTCTAAAATAATCTTTTCAAAGAAATTATACATTATAATTACATAAGATAGCATTTACACTGATGTAATAGATGGTGGGTAAAATATACCCTGCGCGCGTCTTCATGTAATAAGAATGCGCGCGCGTTCACAAGGGTTAACCTAAAATTGCAAAAATTTCATTTTAACCTTTTGACCTGCTTAAAGAGCCTCCGTGGCGCAATTGGTTAGCGCGTTCGGCTGTTAACCGAAAGGTTGGTGGTTCGAGTCCACCCGGGGGCGGTAAATATTTTTCCAAATAAAAGAGAAAAAGTAAACAGTGAGGACGCAACATTATACAAATAATAACATTGACACAGATACTTTTTTTTGCATGTCAAAAATTCTCCTCAATCTAATGACAGTTCCTGTCACTTAACCTAAAATTGCAAAAAATTTCATTTTAACCTTTTGACCTGCTTGAAGAGCCTCCGTGGCGCAATTGGTTAGCGCGTTCGGCTGTTAACCGAAAGGTTGGTGGTTCGAGTCCACCCGGGGGCGATAAATATTTTTGCAAATAAAAGAGAAAAACTAAACAGTGAGGACGCAACATTATACAAATAATTACATTAACACAGTTACTTCTACTTTTTTTTTTGTTATATTGAATTATAAACGCAATTAAAAAATACGTCAAAAACGGTAAATGTCAGATGTGACAGGCAAATTGTGTAAAGTCAGATTAAAACTAATACCGCACCGTTTAATTTGGGCACAGTCCAATTTGCGGTTTGCGATCGATCCGAAACGCAATCGACTATCCATGCGTGTGCATATTTGATACGCGCAACGAACCGTGGAGAATCTCTGTCCCAAAACGAAAAACGTCAATGTGTTAAATGGAACATCAGCAAACGCACATTAACGCTTTCGAACATGCATGTTTACATAATTAAAATAATTTCATTTCACGGTAATTTCACATTTAACATACATAACCTAATTCTAACATTTGACACATTTCATTATATTTTGACATTTTAGATAACCTAATTCTAACATTTATTATATTTTGACATTTAGTTGACGTATATGACAGTTGTGCAATGAAATTGGAATAGTGTTTGTGTTCATTGAACGATGCTAACTGTAACATGTAAAAACCGATTTAAACATCTGAAATGATTCGAAACAGGCTAATAATTTCAGATGTTCAAACTTGTCTCTACCACTTGTCAAGTGGAATCGATGCATCGTCATCCACCAATATTTGCGTTGCCATAGCCACCATCAGTTGACTACATATATTAATCGATGTATATTACAGTTTCCATGGTGCTTAAAACTTAATTTAATTTTGATGATCGATGATGATGATGTTTTGCATATCCCACGTCGTCCCTCGTTGATATGGTGTACACTCAGCTCACTGTAAGGTAGAACACCAAACGAGCTAATTGTAGCTTGGTGTTCAAACTTAGAGTGACCTGACTATACACAACGCATCGGTTTTCCCATGATCCATGCTGCAGTATTAGGATACAACAACAAAAACAACAACAACAACAAGAAATATAAAATCCTGTTTCAACATTGTATGCAGCAAGTAGATGAGAGCACTGTAAACACTGTAATAAAGGGAAATTGCGCGTCTCCGGTTGCAATAAAGGAAGGATGGAGGCGCGCCCGCCTTTAAAACTACCACTGCTGTACACTAAAAGCGAATATCCAATATCGGGCGCCACTAAAGTTACACATAAATATTTTTCTAACCTTAAAAACGTTTTGCATTCATAGTTCAGTTTGTCTTCGTTGATGTTTAAAAGCGTATCAGGGGCGGCGTTTGTTCAACATACATTTTTTTATTGTCTGTTATTAAGTGAAAATTTATTTTATTTCATAATAAGTCAATAGATGGCGTTGCAACTATATACCCTAAATTGCTATAAAACCGTATAATAATCAATGTACTTTTCCTTAGAATATTAACGGAAATGAATTGTAACATAAATTTGTCCTGTCGAAAAATATTTGTTTTAAACTGTTGCCAACTTCACGCAAACTGATATAATAATTAATTATAAATTATCATTTGTCGGGTTTTACTAAAGGTGAATCGATTTATTTTTATAATAAGACAAGAGATGGCGTTGCAACTATTTACAGTAAATTGCAAAAGAATAATAATCAACGTTAGGTAATTAAATAATAATGGAAACAAATATGCTATTGAATTGTTCTATAAAATTGTTTTCTCGATTTTGTTTCGTTTTAACTGTTACCAACCTTTCGCAACCAGATTCATTGTCATAAATTGATTTATTTTCTTATAAGAAATGGCGTTGCAGCTATTTATCGTATTTACCTTACATATAATTTTGCATAAATTAAGTTTTTTCTATGTGAAAGGTAGGGCGGATATATATGACGCATGTCCATAAAAGGTTAAAGTTATTTTTTTTTTATATAATAAGCCAACAGATGGCGTTGCAATTATTTACTGCATATTCTTTATTAATCAATTTAATTTTGTAATTTATTTTAGAAATATGAATCACATGTGCCACTAAAGTTACACATAAATATTTTTCTAACCTTAAAAACGTTTTGCATTCATAGTTCAGTTTGTCTTCGTTGATGTTTAAAAGCGTGTCAGGGGCGGCGTTTGTTCAACATACATTTTTTTTATTGTCTGTTATTAAGTGTAAATTTATTTTATTTCATAATAAGTCAATAGATGGCGTTTCAACCATATACCCTAAATTGCTATAAAACCGTGTAATAATCAATGTACTTTTCCTTAGAATATTAACGGAAATGAATTGTAACATAAATTTGTCTGTCGAAAAATATTTGTTTTAAACTGTTGCCAACTTCACGCAAACTGATATAATAATTAATTATAAATTATCAGTTGTCGGGTTTTACTAAAGGTGAATCGATTTATTTGTATAATAAGACAAGAGATGGCGTTGCAACTATTTACAGTAAATTGCAAAAGAATAATAATCAACGTTAGGTAATTGACTAATAATGGAAACAAATATGCTATTGAATTGTTCTATAAAATTGTTTTCTCGATTTTGTTTTGTTACCAACCTCTGGCAACCAGATTCATTGTCATAAATTGATTTATTTTCTTATAAGAGATGGCGTTGCAACTATTTATCGTATTTATTTTACATATAATTTTGCATAAGTTAAGTTTTTTCTATGGAAAAAGTAGGGCGGATATATATGCCGAATGTCCGCAAAGGTTAAAGTTATTTTTTTTTATATAATAAGCCAACAGATGGCGTTGCAATTATTTACTGCATATTCTTTATTAATCAATTTAATTTTGTAATTTATTTGAGAAATATGAATCACATGAAACATGTCAATATTTGTTAAATCAGTGTGTGTTGTTCGGTGTTAATTGGGGGACTGAGAAAATCGCAGCGTGCGTGTAAAAATAAGAAAAAAAAAACAATTGCTTTGCGGTGATTGGAGCTTTGGAGGCGGTCCTGCGGGGCACGACGATTGGATTTACCTCGGCCAACTAAGTACAATCCGTTGGGGCTCAATAATCAAGTTCGCCTTGGTTTTAGGGGGCTGCGGGTGGTCGTGGGTGGCGGTCGGAGCGGTTTAGCACGGAGGGAAGGACGTTTGTTGCGGCGTCGGAGGGTTGTTTTTAATAAAGCCGTCCGCAAGCCGAGGGCGGATCACAGCCGCCCCACGTTCTTGAGCGACGTCGGAATTTCGCTTTCGCCACCCCCACACTGTTGCCAACCTTGCCCCCAATCTTGCATAACACTCACACATAAATACATGAATAAATAAATTTTCGAAAGGAGAAGAAAACCTTTCCTCATAACGGAAAATAATAAATCCGAGAGAGAAAAAAAAACGTGAGAAGGGGGGAGGAATCATCGCACGGTGAAAGGGTGATAAATTCGAATTAAACCTGTCGGAGGGCGCTGCTCAAATAATAATAATAATACAAAAAAAAAAGAATGTGGGGGAGAGAACAGCTCAACGTAAAAGCGTAATTTGTATAAAGTTTTTCATCCAAGAAAGTGTGCGAACGAAAACGTTCCATCTTTCAAACTTATTTTTGCTTGTTTTTCTTTATTATTTATTATGTGTGTGGTTTTGTTTTTGTCACCATAGCAACCATAAGAAGAATCAAAGTTTGCACTTTAATTCTTCCGTTGCGTCGTCGGGGCAACAGGTCTCTCCCTAGTAAGTGAGTAAGTCAAATTATGTGTGAAAGGGGGTTTTTCAGAGTTTGCCAAGTAGATAAAATCCGATCCGCGCCGCTTCCCCATTATCTCAACATCAACTCTCATCATCCCCCCACACAAATACACAACAATAAATAGTTTTCACAAGCGCAAAACTTTCAACGCAAACTATTATCCTACTGCAATCAACCACAACTCATTGTTTTTCATTCACAAATTCATCAAAAACAGTTGGAATTCAAGTAAAGATAACAAATAGATAATTTCCTCATTGATTTATAGTGTATTTATAGTTTTGTAAATCGATTTTGAAAAGAAAATATGAAAGGAAAAGAGAAACAAAAAAAATTGTTTGAAATGTTAATGGAAATTGCGTTACCTGAGCAGGCCTGAGGCGGAAGCGGAAATATGAGGGTGGTGGAGGACTTCCGACGGGCGACGGCGCAGCCCAAGGATTGCGGCTTGAAGGCCCTCAGCTGCTGCATGAAGTCTGAGCACTCCATCAGGGCGACGTCAGCGAAGTGCAGATCGCACAGGATTTGGTTCTTGAAACGTCTCGCCCTCTTCTGGTTGGGCCCCGTCAGGTTCAGCCCGCACGAGTTGCACCGCAGGCATTCCTCGTGGTAGTGATTGTTGTCATACAGCGGAGACGGCTCTGCACAAACACACAACAAAAAGAACAAAACAGAATCATTAAAACAATCAAATTTAACACTTAATTACAATTAAACTGACAATCAAATGCAATCAAATTGAACTTCATAGTTTTAGCTTTAATTTGAATATTTTGTCATTAATGTATCATTTGTGATTAAGAGATTGTGATTAAGAGATTCAATACAATTTGAAGACATTTTGTTTTAATGTATTCAAGTTACATACTTTATAATACAAAAATTGTGAGTCTTACAATTAATTAGATACAATCATATGAAACCTTATAGTTTCAGTTTTAATTCACATATTTAGTTGACATTATATCGTTTGTAGTTTTCGAGTAATTCAATAAAATCTAAGGAGGCTACATTTTGTTGTTTCAAGTTTGACAAGTAATTACAATGAAACTGTCAATCTTATAAATAAGTAAATGTAATCAAATTAAACTTAATAGTTTTAGATTTAATTTGAATATTTTGTCATTAATGTATCATTTGTGATTAATTAATGACTCAATAAAATCTGAAGACACTTTTTTTTTTAATGTATTCAAGTTGCATACTTTATAATACAAAAATTGTGAGTCTTACAATTAATTAGATACAATCATATGAAACCTTATAGTTTCAGTTTTAATTCACATATTTAGTTAACGTTATATCGTTTGTAGTTTTCGAGTAATTCAATAGAATCTAAGGAGGCTACATTTTGAACCCAAATTTAAGTTTGGCAATTTATTACAAGAAAACTGAGAGTAATGCGAACAAATTGATACAATTATATGAAACTATATAAATTTAGCTTCAATTTGCATAATTAATCATTATAATATCTTTAGTGGTTTTAGAATTCATGAAAAATCTAAGCAGACTTTTTTTTATTTCATTTTCACTAAATATTGAACTAAATTAATAGTTTCACAAAAAAGCATATATAAATGTATGAAACCCTATAGTATTAGTTATTATTCACATAATTGGTTAGTTTGTAGTTTTTTTTTACTAATTCAATAAAATCTAAGAAGGCTGCATTTTGTTGTTTCAAATTTGACAATTAATTACAATGAAACTGTCAATCTTATAAACAAGCAAATGTAATCAAATTAAACTTAATAGTTTTAACTTTAATTTGAATATTTT
This sequence comes from Nicrophorus vespilloides, assembly GCF_001412225.1. NCBI lineage: Eukaryota > Metazoa > Arthropoda > Insecta > Coleoptera > Silphidae > Nicrophorus > Nicrophorus vespilloides. The sequence continues at coordinate 15,394 of NW_017098138.1, forward strand.
GTCATTAATGTATCATTTGTGATTAATGAATGATTCAATATAATCTGAAGACACTTTTTTTTAAAGTATTCAAGTTGCATACTTTATAACACGAGAACTGTGAGTCTTACAATTAATTTGATACAATCATATGAAACCTTATAGTTTCAGTTTTAATTCACACATTTAGTTGACATTATATCGTTTGTAGTTTTCGAGTAATTCAATAGAATCTAAGGAGGCTACATTTTGAACCCAAATTTAAGTTTGGCAATTTATTACAAGAAAACTGAGAGTAATGCAAAGAAAGTGATACAATTATATGAAACTCTATAAATTTAGCTTCAATTTGCATATTTAATCATTATTATATCTTTAGTGGTTTTAGAATTCATGAAAAATCTAAGCAGACTTTTTTTTATTTCATTTTCACTAAATATTGAACTAAAGTTTTAAACTAAATTAATAGTTTCACAAAAAAGCATATATAATCTCTATAGTTTTAGTTATTATTCACATAATTAGTTAGTTTGTAGTTTTTTTTAGTAATTCAATAAAATCTAAGGAGGCTGCATTTTGTTGTTTCAAGTTTGACATTTAATTACAATGAAACTGTCAATCTTATAAACTGTCAATCAAATCTGAAGACATTTTTTCTAAGATAGATAATCAAAATTACAGAATTATTCGAAGTTTTCTATCTCGATTTTATACAGTCGTGTTCCAAGGGATGTTGTATACAAAAAAATTATATTTATCGTTACTAGGGCTAAGTAATTTTTGAATAGGGTACGGACTTATATTTTTCCGCCCATTCTCTCCACTCGCCCCCTTCGTTCGCATTTTTCCGCCCTTCGTGTGATGCCTTTTAAATGATAAAATAATTCCAGCCATAAATCGTCCTTAATATTTAGACCACTCTTCCCATCTCTCTCTCTGCTCCCATTCCCTCCATCATTCCCTCTCTCTCTCTTTTTTGGGTCTGTGTTTTTATCATCATTATTATTCCATTCCGTCCTCCTTTTATCTCCTTTATACATATATTTTTTGCTCTCAGAGACGTTTCTCCGGTCCTTCTGTCTCTCTTCGTTTTATGGTCGTCGCATAAACGCGTCCTTTAATTACGCCTTCGACCACGCACACTACTTTCTTATTAATACTGAGATCCTTTCTTCACTTTTGCTCTCCTCTCGCAGAAGGATCACGAAGGCCTGTCCTCCCACGGTTAATCGAATTCCGCACGTTTGCCTCACTTCTTTCGAGCTAATTTCATTTTCAACTCGCAGCGTTGTTTACGGAAAAATGAAAGCGAATTCTGCATTTTCCCTTTCGTTTCTCTGTTTGCTCAGACGATTCACAATAAACATCTTTTTTCTTTCATTTTTATAATCTACAATTATTAAACTAATTTTTTGGTCTTAAACTAGATATAAAACTTCAATGACTTCATTAAGTTTTAAAGTTGTTTTCAATTACTTTCGTATAAAGAAATAGTGAAATAGTTCAATTTTTTACTTTCCTAGTGTGTACTTTCCTTTATTAACTTCTCCCATGAATATTTCTATAATATCATCTAGTGTGTACTTTTCTTTATGAAAATACAATAAATTTTTCAAATTTTCAAAAAGATTTCAGTTTTGTTCTTATATTTTTCTAACATGTAAATAGTTAGAAAATTCTTCAAGAAAATTTCTATAATGTCATGTAGTGTGTACTTTCCTTTATTAACTTCTTTGAAGTTTGAAAACTATTTCATCTTCATTCGTATATTTTTCTAACGGTTATCATGTTTTTTTGCTTATTCGATTTTTTTCCCATGAATAATTCTTTAACATCATCTAGTGTGTACTTTCCTTTATGAAAATACAATAAATTTTTCAAATTTTCAAAAAGATTTCAATTTCGGTTTCATATTTTTCTAACATGTAAATAGTTTGAAATTTTTTTAAGGAAATTTCTATAATATTATATAGTGTGTACTTTCCTTTATTAACTTCTTTGAAAACTATTCCATCTTCATATCATCTAGTGTGTACTTTCCTTTATGAAAATACAAACAAAAATCAAATTTTAAAGAGATTTAAATTTTCTTCTTATATTTTTCTAACATGTAAATAGTTTGAATTTTTTTTAAGGAAATTTCTATAATATCATGTAGTGTGTACGTTCCTTTACAAAAATACAATAATTTTTTCAAGTTTTCAAAAAGATTTCAATTTTATTCTTATACTTTTTTAACATGTAAATAGTTTGAAAATTTTTCAAGGAAATTTCTATAATATCATGTAGTGTGTACTTTCCTTTATAAAAATAAAATAAATTCTTTAAATTGTTAAATGATTTCAGTTTGATTCTTATATATTTCTAAACAGTTTAGTCAATTTGAAAATTCTCCAACTCAATTTCTATACTATCATGTAGTGTGTACTTTCCTCTACAAAAAATACAATAACTTCTTGAAGTTTTCAAAACTATTTTAGTTTCATTTTAATATTTTTCTAACAGTTTTCATGTTTCAAATTTATCCAGGGAAATATCTATTCTATCATGTAGTGTGTACATTCCTTTATGAACTATGCTCGATAGCGTGAAATTAGTCTTGAGTTAAGGTAAAGTTATCTTTAAATAAGTAATCCAATTTTACACAAACCAATGATTAGCATTTAAACTTTCGCGTTTTGGAAACGGAAAAAAAAATCTCCGTTTTGCTATTGAATTGATCCGCTTAACGTTAAAAGCAGCTCAATCTCCGTCAATAAAAGAGCGGGCACGGACAAATTACACTTGCCTCCTCCATTCATTCATTTTTTTTCCACTCATTCTTCGCCCAACCAATCGTACTTCTTTTCATCATTTCTTTTTTTTCATCTCGTCATATCTTACGCTAAAAATGGATAGATGTTCGGTGATCCAACAAAAGAAATTGTACATCCATCCTCTTTCTACCTCCCTCCACCCCTCAACAAAAAAAAAAACGAACGTCGATGGAGACAAAGATGAGCGATAAAAATAAATATAGAGAGAGAAAGAGTATAATAATATAAAAAAAAAATTGCGAGAAATGTGTAGGAAATCCCACCGGAGGGCGCTCTTTCTTCTACTTCTTCTTCACCACTCGATCCACTCTTGCATTATTAAATACCAAAGATGAGCGAGGTGGCGGAAAAAATGATCGAACACATCAGAACGGATGAGATTTATCATCGGAGATTGTTCTCGTCCTATTTTTTTTTCTTTTTTCCGTGCCAATATTTCGCACTCTGCTACATTACATGCATCTTTAATGCTTTAATAGCTGGAGTGTACGTTCCCAAAATAAGCACGTACGTGAATAGTGCAAAAAAATGAGTTTAAAGAAAATTCAATCTTGTGCGACATCTGTATTCGATAAAACGGAACTAATAATCACTCTTGGTATCAATCTTAACAATTGACAATTTAATAAACAAAACTACTTTGACATTTGCTTGGGATAGGAGAAAAAAAGTACAATGATGCCAAATTGTGCTTAAATTTCATTTGAAAATGTACTGACTGTTTCAAAATTTGTATTAAAACAAATAATAAACTGAGTCAACTTTTGTTAATTAAAGAAAACTAATTGGAGAATTACTCAAGTTTGATCCGATTGACGTATTTAGTTCGATCATACGCCATCTGTTATTAAAGAAAGAAAACTATATTGACATTTACTTATGTTAGGAGAATAAAAGTACAATGATGCCAAATTATGCTTAAATTAAATTAAATTTTATTAGAAAATGTACTGACTGCCTTCAGACTAGTATTAAAATTGAACCATTTCATGTTAACTAAACAATTACTTAAGTTTTATCCAATTGACCCACTTAATTCAATCATACGCCATCTACTAAAAAATAAACTAAATAACTTTGAGGTTAGGAGAAAAAGAGTACAATGATGCCAGATTGTGCTCAAATTTAGTTAAATTTCATTTGAAAATGTACTGACTGTTTCCAGATTTGTATTAAAACAAATAATAAACTGAGTCAACTTTTGTTAATTAAAAACAAACTAATTGGAGAATTACTCGAGTTTGATTCGATTGACGTATTTAGTTCGGTCACACGCCATCTGTTATTAAATAAAGAAAACTATTTTGACATTTATTTACGTTAGGATAATAAAAGTACAATGATGCCAAATTATGCTTAAATTAAATTAAATTTTTATTAGAAAATGTACTGACTGCCTTCAGACTTGTATTAAAATTGAACCCATTTAATTCAATCATACGCCATCTACTAAGAAATAAAGCAAACAACTTTGAGGTTATGAGAATAAGATTACAATGTATGCTCAAATTTAGTTAAATTTCATTTGAAAATGTACCGACTGTTTCCAGATTTGTATTAAAACAAATAATAAACTGAGTCAACTTTTGTTAATTAAAGAAAATTAATTGGAGAATTACTCGAGTTTGATCCGATTGACGTATTTAGTTCGATCACACGCCATCTGTTATTAATTAAAGAAAACTATTTTGACATTTACTTATGTCAGAAAAATAAAAGTATAATGATGCCGGCTTGTGCTCAAATTTAGTTAGAAAATTAGTTTGGAAATTACCTAAGTTAGATTAACTAAATTGACTATTACTTAAGTTGGTACTATTTGTTGTAGTTAATTCTATCATACGCCATCTATTGCTAATTAAACAAAACTACTTTGAAAATTACGTTGAATTACATGAGTAAAAGTGCAACTATGTTTTGCTGAAATTGAAAAAACAGAAACAGCTTGTATTTAGATTCGTTTCAGTAGAAAATTGATATTGCAATGCATTCCAAGTCCATAAATCGTCTTGCGCGCCCTCAATATTTTGACAGTTTCGTTTTTTGCAGTGGTTGCTAAGGGACGACGCCTCGGATGTCATCACGTGCACGTGCATCCACAGCCGCCTACGTTTTCCATTCCACGAATGTCCCACACACAACATAAATAAATGAAGAAAGCAAAAAAAAAAAGAGCGCGTCCGAGTGGACAATTTATATAAATTATTTGCAGGACTCTCCTAGAATATTTATCGCTCGACCTTATCTCGCTCCAAGCACACTTCGATATCCTTGAATCACAAAATTTCTTAGTTATATTTTCATTAATATATCAATGCAGTATATTTTAAGCTGGATTAAGCAGATTTTTTTTTAAATGTAAACGTAATTATGTAAAATTTGTCGGAAAGTATCGAACACTCAGCAGAATGTCGCAGTTGCGTTTTAATTGAATATTTGCAGAGAGGTGGCGAGTGTCGGGTCTTATTAGCAGTTTGCCTCCGAGTACACGAAGCCTAACTTTCCACCCACACGTCCCGATTAAACTTCCCGAAACTATTTAGCAACTAATCAAGCTTTAAAAGTCCCCAAACTTGAACCCTCCGCATTCAAAGCGTCACCAGTGTCACCGATTATACCGTCCATTAATACAGTTTACTACCAACTGAATTCACTAAAATAACATCAAAATCGTACAAAAAAAAAACTCTTTTCTACTAATCCAAATTTTGGTATATTAATGATAAACTGCTAATTTTACTATTGATTTGGTCACCAAATTCCATTGCTTAACTTTGTTTTCAATGAAATAACGCGTACATTAAACACGAAATATAAGTAAACTTAGTATATGTGAAAATAACACTTCTACATAAACAAATAAGAGATAAAACTGAAAATACAGGAAGTCTAGTTTGTTGCGTAACGGATAAAGGATTTCCACGGCGATACGAGATTATGAGTAATAGCAATAATTCGGTAAAACCGATTTTTTATATATATTTTTCTTTCTGCTCTTTGATAAAACTGAAAATAAGCGTCGTTTAAACTTTAATTTAATGGTGCACAACATCTGATGCACGGCCGTTTACGCGCACTTGGGGGATTTTTGTAATTGGGGTTGGCCCGACTGCAACACATAAATCGCACTCTCCCCCCGCCCAATCATCGTTCAGCGGGGAATTCGCATCGCTCCCGTTTTTTTCGAAAAAACTATGAATTACTATAATTATTACTTTCCGCTCCTTTCAACCCCGACGCACATCAATTACACTAATTAAACTGCACAATATTTGTTTTACTTGTTTTTTTTTGCTGTAAAATTAAACGAAATACGTTTGGCAACAAAGCGGTTTTTCCTAATGACACCTGTCAATGTCAAAATTATTTGAATATCCTGTTCTTAACTTATAACATTATTCTTATATTAAAACAAAGCACATTACATTCTTCAAACGTGCAGCTTTCATATGCATTTTTTAATCATTATATTTGTTACAGTTTAATAAATCATTTTAAATTTAAAGAATATTTGTAAAAAAAAATATAAATTATATCAACTGAATTCTTTATGGTTTTCCCTTTAATTTGCATATTTTCTTTACGTATCAACACTGTTGATTCTAGAGATATTTACCAAAAACAAATCCAGTCTCATTTTGTTAAGGTTACAGTCACGTTATGTCAAAATTTGAAACAATTTACTTAAAATCTAAGTAATTCATGCATATTTATATAAATGTATTAAATTTCTTATAGTTTTTGCTTGTAACTTATGTATTTACATTATGTAATAGTATTTTTCTATCATTTGTCAAAAACTGATCGAGTCAAATGTTTTGACGTTTATTACCACGAAATAGCACTATTGATTTTGAAAATATTCGTCAAAAACAAAATATGTTGCGAATTTTGAAGGTTTACAGTTGCGTTATTTCAAAATATGAAGCAATTTACTTGAAATCAAAGCAATCCATGCATATTTATATGAATCAATTAAATTTCTTATAGATTTTACTTGTAATTTGTGTATTTACATTAAGTAATAACATTTTTGTGTCATTTGTCAAAAACTGATCATAGCATATGTTTTGACGTTTATTACGTCAAAATAATATCATTGATTATGGAAATATTTGTAAAAAACAAAATTACCAAAGCAATAAAACATTCAAAGTAATTATAGCCTGTCAACTGTTAAAATTATATGAATTTTATTTACATATTTCTTAACTTAATTGGATTATCATATATTCAAGAAAAATAATATACGTTTACATTTGATTGTCAAAAGTATATGATAATATGGCATGTAAAACAATTGTTTGCCTGTCAATCTGTCAAAATGATATGAATACATATCTTTACAATTTAGCTGTCAAAAATGAAAACATTATATGACATTTCTGTCATTAAATATATAATTTTACTGCTTTTAATTGCTAATTATTATGAAATATTGTTGAATTCCATTGATTATTAAACAAAATACAACAACAAATAAATTTATTTTTACATGACACAAGAAAATTCTGTCACAAAGTTTGACAATCATATAATCAGAAGATATGATTTAATTAGAATCTTTTTTTGGCGTGACACAACAAACAACATTACTTGTCACTTTGACAATCACTTGATTACGTAACATAACAATCATTATTGCAATTAGTTCTACAATTTTTCTGCAGTCCATTCATTTTTAAACGAAATTTGGATATAGAATTGAATTATTATTTATCAATTTTACTTTACTTCTTTAATTATTAAAGAACTACGGTCAATACCCCAATGATTCATGTGGTTTAAAAGGAAACAATTTATCAAAAAAAAAATCACAGAATTCGAAAATTTTAGAATTAACAAATCCGTTAAATTTTTCATATTATTCTTATAAATACTAAATAATTAATTTACCTTTCTGAATAAAATAATCCTTTTCTACGCACTTTTACTTAAAACAACTTGAAAAAAAAAGCAAAAACTAAACCACAAAGCACGACGCGATGTGTCAACAGTTCAAAGCCGACTATGTTTATTTTGTTTCCTTTCTATTGTCACTTGTTTCTGCGATTTACTGAGTATCGAAGTTGGCGGTTCACTGGAAATTACGTGTTGCCGTCGACTTTATCATTACTATGTAATAACTTCTTCTTCTATTTTTTTTCATTCGCTGTAAACAATTTCCGCCTTATCGCGCCCTCGAGTCTAGCGATAAATTCAATTGTTCGACCGCAACACATTTCCCGCCTCTTCTGTGCCACATTTTTATTGTTTCTGTTTGTGATTTTTTTTAACCTCTTCTCTTTTCTTTCTCTTCTGTTGATTCTAGCACCAATAAACGCGAATAAACAATTGCATCAGATCCGAACGGAAACCGAAAAACGCCTTTATCAGATAGCTGTCGTCAACGTTACAACCTCAGCATTTGTTTATGAACGAATTTATGCAACCAAACTTGCTTATCGTTGTTACAACAATAACAATTGAATTTTGTAATATTTGTAATCACAATTTGACATTAATTAGATTTGTACATTTATATATAGTGATGATCATTACGCGTACAATCGTAATCAATCATTTCTTTCATATAATCAAATGCATAGGATTTTGTGAAATCAATACCTGAAAACTTAATGTCATAATGACAGATGTGTCAAAAAAAAAACTGCAATTGTATAATAGACAGTTTGCATAACTAAAGTCAATCTGTCACAATGAGTTTATGACAGTTGTTTGTATCTTATTTTACACAATTTTCAATCTTTACTTGTAATAATACTAGATTTTTAAATGAAACAAATTATATAATGTTGTATTAATGGTGTATCAACTGCTATCAGTTGTTTCATGTAATGTTGCAGCTGCAATTGGAAACGTTTGAGAGAGAAAAAAAATGTTGGAATGCCTCCTGTGAGGATTGAACTCACGACCCCTGGTTTACAAGACCAGTGCTCTGCCACTGAGCTAAAGAGGCTTCGTGGAGATGCCGGCCCCACAGGTCGCATTCCGATCGCGCGCGCCTTATCGCATACCAACCTTATCGCAACGTAATCATCATGGTTACACAAATAGTTGCCAACCTTGAAACAATTCGGCTACCTGATTACGTGCAGCTGCAATTTCGATACACCTTTTGTCCCTCCGAAATCCTCCAAACACCGCACCTCTTCAACATATTATCGAACATGCACGTGCTTCCCATTCAGTCGTCCTGAAACAAAGGTCCTGACGGAGTCCTGCGCCGCAACGCGACCAACGTTTTACTCGAATATCGCACAGAAAAACGTTTATTATTGGATCCGATTCGATTCATAAAGTCGTACACAGCGACGGGAACAATGGACAAACGTCTGTTTGTTAGCGAGAAAAACAAAACGTAACAATCGAACTACGTATATTAATTGAGTGTTTACAAATTTGCGAAACTTTTAATTAAGGTTTCAATTCAGTTTCATTCATTTCTATTTCAAAGAAAAAAACAAACAAAATAATTAAAAGATATACCAATATCAAAATTAAAATGTCAAAATTATAGTTTTGACAACTACAGAAAATGTCACATTTCTTTTGTGTGACATATTAATGTTGTTTGAACGATCGTCATGGCAACGACAATTGATTGTGTAAACTAATAAAAACAAACATAGTTATATTTTCTTCGTCGCCATGGAAACACAAAAAAAATGATTCACGTTTATTCATTGAGCGATTTCAATTTGCAACAGTTTTAATCAAGACACAATTATAAACGTCATCAATGATAATTTGTACAGAATGTTAATGTCGTATCAACGATAGTCATGGCAACGACAGCTGGAAATTCGATTAAAGCGCGAAACAATTGCAAAACTAACAACAATATCAAAATTAAAATGTCAAAATTATAGTTTTGACAACTACAGAAAATATCACAAATTGTCACATTTCTTTTGTGTGACATATTAATGTTGTTTGAACGATCGTCATGGCAACGACAATTGATTGTGTAAACTAATAAAAGCAAACATAGTTAAATTTTCTTCGTCGCCATGGAAATACAAAAAAAAATTAATCACGTTTATTCATTGAACGATTTCAATTTGCAATAGTTTTAATTAAGACACAATTATAAACGTCACCAATAATAATTTGTACAGAATGTTAATGTTGTATCAACGATAGTCATGGCAACGACAGCGGGAAATTCGATTAAAGCGCGAAACAATTGCAAAACAAACAGTGTTAAATATTCTTCATCGTCGATTTCTTGATTGCAATTTGAAATTCTAATTTTGTCTTTTTTTTTTTTTCAAATGATCATTGAAATTCGATTCGGAAAGTCGTTTAATTCCATTATTCAAGATTTCTTGATTTCGTATTTCGTAATTTTCTTTTTGTGCGACTATTTTCTAAGTGATTTTCCGCGAGAAATCGTTTCCTCTACGTAATTATGCAACGCGTTTATATTTAATCCGGGTGCTGTTTATTCTGAATGAACGGGCGGATGTTCGGGCAGAAAACAAGAAAAATAACGTAAGGAAGAGAGCGAGAGGCGCACTTTATTTGCTTTTCGCGATTCGTAAACCGAATCTAAATATAATCTAAAGAGAGCGCCGAGTTGAAGGTGCAGCGACAACCGTGATTTCTATGTATGTTATTTGTGCAGTTACGTTTGAAGTTTTCCAATTTCATCAAAACGTTACATTCGCAACGATTAATGCGTGAATTTACAACTAAAATATAACTAAATTTAGGTTGGTAATTTTGTTTATAACTTAATGTTTAATTTGTCTTATTGAAACGCTAAATAAGTTGGCAACAATTACAATGAGCATGGATTGTTTTATTACCAACCACAAAACATTTGAATCTAACGATATTAATGATTTTATCAGAAACTATAGTAGATAGAATGGATCTAAGAAATGCATATGAATGTTGAATTATTGTGTATTTTTTTTGTTATTCTCTAGTTAAAAAATTTCAGTTGGCAATTATATGATGATAATAACACCAATTATTGCAAAGGCAGGAAGCGTAACACAAATATTACTGAGATGCCGGCGCGCACACATACAAAATTTTGCCAACCTCGACTCCACCAAAGAAAACGAATACAAAAATTAAATTCTTCTAAAATATAACTAAATTTAGGTTGGTAATTTTGTTTATAACTTAATGTTTAATTTGTCTTATTGAAACGCTAGAAAAGTTGGCAACAATTACAATGAGCATGGATTGTTTTATTACCAACCACAGAACATTTGAATCTAATGATATTAATGATTTTCTCAGAAACTATAGTAGATAGAATGGATCTAATAAATGCATATGAAAGTTGAATATTTGGGGAATTATTCTCTAGTTACAAAATTTCAGTTGGCAATTATATGATGATAATAACACCAATTACGGCAAAGGTAGGTAACGTAACCTTGGCAACGCTACAATGGAAACATGGACAGTTGTTTATTGTTGCCAAGGTATCAAATCGGGGCATCCATAATGCACGGAACCCAATTGCGTATAAATATTGAGTGCGATTCTTTAACCTCATGGAGATTCGAAGAACCCCCACAACACCTCAATAATGTATTTGCGACGATGCAAGAAGACTCCCATCACTTATTTACCTCTCGTTTATCCGCCGTGGGAATTTACATATGTACAGAACGCTCCGCAGAAATTCCGAGGAGACAGAGAATTGAACCCTTCTTCGGCGGTGTCTATTTCTTCTCCACTTCCTCTCAGTGTTTGCGGGCGTCTCCAGAGAGGTTAAATCGACCGAACTCCACTCCACTCTCCACAACGTTTTACTTTTATTATCATCATCATCATCCGACTCGAAATGATATCCATCCAAGAATAGTAAAATATATATATATACGCGATGGAACGAAAAGAAGAAATTTATTCGTATTTTTTTTTGTCTTACATTTTACCGAATCCAATTTCAATTGAAATGGAGACAAAAGACGACAGAAATAAACGAAAGAAGAAGAAAAAAAAAAGAAAAGCGAACGCATCACAGGTGAAAGAGATGCGATCCGTATGTACTGCAGCCATGGCAACGTGTAAAAGGAGAAATAATTGAAAGAGGTTAATCAATCAGAGCCCTCTCGCATTGACAACTGATTCATTAGTTGGAAGTGCCGCAGGACAAAGCGAAACGAACAAAGGGTGAAAAAAAAACAACGAGTAAATAACATCGAGGAGATGAAACAACAGCAAAAAAAATTGTTTGCCTCCGCTGATCGAAATTGAATTTGAACGAATGTGAATAAATAATGTGATGTACGTTTACAGCTCGCTTAAATTATTATAAATAATGAACGTATTTTGTGATACAAACGACGTACTTTGAATTACAGCTAATAATCATGTTTTTACTCATGTTTAGATTATATTAATATACATTTGTGAATGAACTGAACTCAACAAATGAGGTTAATTATTTTGGCGACCAACGTGGGGCACAATTTTATAAATACTCGTAAATTTCTCTCCACTAACAATTTCATTTCGAATCAATGAATTAAAAGTGATTTTAGTAATAGTAAAAATTGTTTTCACACTTTTTGATTAGTTTTTATCAATTTTATAACTTAAAAAAATATATTTTTTTTAACTGAAAACAATGGTTACTATAAATTTCATCAAATTTAAATATTTTTTTTCTTTCATAACAAAAGTGGGTGTTGGTTATAATAACACTTCTTTTGTTTTGTTTTTCAGGGCGAAGATTGATTCCATAATGTATTTACCTGTTACGTAAAGCGCGCCGTAAACGTAGGTCTTTGTTACTCAATTTATATTTGTTTCTCTGTAGATAACTTTCTTAACAATTTTTCTTTTTCAGACACACTTCATCATTGTTTTCAGCACATGCACACTAGAAATAGAAAATCAAACTCACTGCTTCAATGAATAAAACAAACTATTACATAATTATTTTTTTTCGCACTTTCCATACAATATTTTTTGTTTCAGTTTTATGCACTTTCTCCAAGCATCAGACAAAAATTTCCATTTTTAACATTTCACTTGCAACAAATCGTTAATTTATATTCATTTATTTACCCATTGTTCGTGTGGGATCAGTTTAAGAAAATTTTCAGTATTTTTGTTATTATTGTTTATGTTTTTTTTTTCTCTTTTCTTTTTCTTGAAGGGAGGGAAATGATCTGCTTTCTGTGTCGTCTGCACCAGAAATCCCCGGGACTTCTTCTGCTTGTCCTCTGTGATTCGGTTTTTTCCCGATCGGTCTTCGTACTTTTCGAGCGGCAGGTCCACGTGCGGCGGACGCCACGATAACACTGAGCCAGCGTCGCGGCGCCGCCGGCCCCACCCCCGATCGATTACCAACTGTGTTATCACAAATATTACTGAGATGCCGGCGCGCACACGTTCAAAATTTTGCCAACCTCAACACCAACAAAGAAAAGGAATAGAAAAAATTAAATTCTTCAAGTTATAAACCAATTCAAAAACAAAAATAATAATAACAATCGTGATGAAATTGTGCTAAACTATAAATAATATAGTTAAATGTTAATTTGCGTTGGAAAAAGTTTAAATTTGTCAATGGTTAACGAGTTACAACGCTTCAAAGTTTTGGCGACCAACGTGGGACGCCCATAAACTTAGTAATTACCAATGTTACAGTTACAAATTATTGAGAAACGTAATTACTAGGTATATAGAATTAATAAAGTTAATTAAACTTTGATAATTTATCGAATTTTACTTAGATTTTCAGAAAATATTAAGAAAAAAATATTGAAAAAAAAATTGCAGAAAGTTATGAAAAATGTAATTAAAATGAATTTGTTTTGGAAAAAAGCTTAATTTTTTCAAAGGTTAATGGGTTACAACGCTTAAAAGTTTTGGCGACCAACGTGGGACGCCCATAAACTCAGTAATTAGCAATGTTACAGTTACAAATGATTGAGAAACGTAATTACTGGGTACATAGAATCAATAAAATTAATTAAACTTTGATAATTTATCGAACTTTAACTAGATTTTCAAAAAATATTTTAAAAAAATTGCAGAAAATTATGAAAAATATAATTAAAATCAATGGCGTTGGAAAAAGTTTAATTTTTTCAATGGTTAAAGAGTTACAACGCTTCAAAGTTTTGGCGACCAACGTGGGACGCCCATAAATTCAGTAATTAGCAATGTTACAGTTACAAATTATCGAGAAACGTAATTACTGGGTATATAGAATTAATAAAATTAATTAAACTTTGATAATTTATCTAATTTTACTTAGATTTTCAAAAAATAAAAAAATAAAATATTAAAAAAAATTGCAGAAAATTATGAAAAATATAATTAAAAATCAATTGCGTTGCAAAAAGTTTAATTTTTTCAATGGTTGAAGAGCTATAACGTTTCGAAATTTTGGTGACCAACGTGGGGCTCTAACTTTGTTTATTCGAATATTTCCGTTCGTGCTGAATTCTATTAATGATTTTAATTGTTATCTGATGTATCTAATTACAATACACGAGAATGAACCCGAAACAAAGCAATTGTAATTAACAAGAGTTTCCAAACGATAAATAAATTGTCTTTATGATAGGTGCGATTATTTAGTAGTCTCAATTACATTCCAATTGAAGCTTTCCACAGTCTTTAGTTTAGTTTTTTTTTTGATCGTCGATTCGAGTTTAATGGGGCGCCGCGCAGAAAATTAAAAGCGGATTATGTAGGAAAGGGACGAGGGTGGGAAAATTGGAAGGGATGAGAAGAGGTTGTGGAAAACTATGTCACGTAATTAATATGGAATTCGGACGGGGAAAGGCGGAAACTAGAGGCGAACTTTCCGTGAAAGTAGAGTAACAAAAGGACGGGAAATAGAAAATGGATAAGAAAAAAAAAACAAATAGAGTTAAAAAGAGAGAGAAGGAAACGGGAGTGGCAGTAAGGGTAGTAAGGCGAGAGAAAGAAACGCTCGTTTCCTACGCGATATCCGAAGTTGAGATGCAGATTACACGAAAGTTTCTCGGGAAATTTTCCGGCTGAACGGACGAGGGAACTGTTCGCGGCATTACCGCGCATATTATTAGAAACTTAAGTCCAATTTAATCTAGTTCATATAAGTCTAATTAAAATTTATCTTTGTTAATACTTTCCTTGTTTCATATTTATTACAGCTTAACCTTATTTCATTATGATACAACTTGACCTAACCTGTTTTATTTCGAGTTAAGTTTTCAATTACACTTTTCCTTTATTGGAAATGACATTTTTATTTCATTTGACGTTTGTATAAAACAAAATGACATTTCTATTATGAATGATGGTTCTATGACGTTTATATAATCAATGACGACCGCTCAAATTATCATCAAAGTAGAAACAAAATAACATTTGTATTGTTTGTATTTGAATATGCTATTGAAAATGACAGTTGTATTGAATTTGACGTTTGTGTAAAATGTATATAAGTTGTATTATAATTGACGTTTATATAACGACATTTGTATTGCAATTTGACGTTTCTATAAAGACTGACAGTCTTATTGAAATTGACATGTATATAATCATTGTTGTTGTTATTGCAATTAAATTTCATTATGAAATGACGTTTCTATTATGAATAATAGTACTATTATAATTGACGTTTATATAATCAAATTATCATCAAAGTAGAAACAAAATAACATTTGTATTGTTTGTATTTGAATATGTTATTGGAAATGACAGTTGTATTGCATTTGACGTTTGTATAAAATGTATATAAGTTGTATTATAATTGACGTTTATATAACGATATTTGTATTGCAATTTGACGTTTCTATAAAGACTGACAGTCTTATTGAAATTGATATTTATATAATCATTGTTGTTGTTATTACAATTGAATTTCATTATGAAATGACGTTTCTATTATGAATGATAGTTGTATTATAGTTGACGTTTATATAATCAATGACGACCGCTCAAATTATCATCAAAGTAGAAACAAAATAACATTTGTATTGTTTGTATTTGAATATGCTATTGAAAATGACAGTTGTATTGCATTTGACGTTTGTATAAAATGTATATAAGTTGTATTATAATTGACGTTTATATAACGACATTTGTATTGCAATTTGACGTTTCTATCAAGAATGATAGTCTTATTGTAATTGACATTTATATAATCATTGTTTTTGTTATTACAATTGAATTTCATTATGAAATGACGTTTCTATTATGAATGATAGTTCTATTATAATTGACGTTTATATAATCAATGACGACCGCTCAAATTATCATCAAAGTAGAAACGAAATGTCATTTGTTTGTATTATTGTTTGTATTTGAATATGCATTGTGAAATTGACACCTTTCAATTAAATTACACTTTTCTATTGGAAATGACAGTTATATTGCATTTTACATTTGTATAAAATGTATATAAGTTGTATTATAATTGACGTTTATATAACGACATTTGTATTGAAATTTGACGTTTCTATAAAGAATGGCAGTCTTATTGAATTTGACATTTATATAATCATTGTTGTTGTTATTGCAATTAAATTTCATTATGAAATGACGTTTCTATTATGAATAATAGTTCTATTGTAATTGACGTTTATATAATCAATGACAACCGCTCAAATTATCATCAAAGTAGAAACAAAATGACAGTTGTATTGCATTCGACGTTTGTATAAAATATATATAAGTTGTATTATAATTGACATTTATATAACGACATTTGTATTTGAAATTATCATCAAAATAGAAACAAAATAACATTTGTATTGTTTGTATTTGTATATGCTATTGAAAATGACAGTTGTATTGCATTTGACGTTTGTATAAAATGTATATAAGTTGTATTGCAATTTGACGTTTCTTTTAAGAATGACAGTCTTATTGTAATTGACATTTAAATATATTGAATTGTTTTTATTCCAATTGAATTTCATTATGAAATGACGTTTCTATTGCAAATGACAATTGCGTTGTAATTGACGTTTATATAATAATTATTGTTTTCTATTATAACTCAATATCATTGTGAACAGACGTTAAAATCTGGGTGTAATTAATTTACGTAAATTAGCGTAATTCATCGGCTTGAGAACAATGCATGAATTACACAGTGATTATTCGTTCATCTGAAAATTTGTTAATGCGCCCGTGAAGCGATCAGATAAATTATGACGGAACGAAGTTGTAATTAGGTTTAGCGCATGCAAATGAGGTTGCATACATTCGTATTCGAGTGTACACGTGGACGAAACTGGAACACGACAATTACAGATTTTTCGTGGAAAAGTGGGTAGTATTGCCGTTATTCAGATGCATTTTTCATTGGAAATCCAATCGATGTCTTGCCCGGATTTGCGACAATCGAGACGTGCACAATGCGTCACCATTAGATCGTTCAGTGAGCTGAAAGCGATTACCATAGCAATAGTTGTCATAACAACAAATTAAACGTAACCTCAATAAATTAATTGTCACAATTGACAATTGTATCGGTGAAAGTCAGATTGACTGTTTATTGTTGTTTTTGGTTGCCATAGCATCAGTTGAACAAACTAACCGTAACCTCAATAAACTGCAATCAGAAAGTGACAGGTTTTTTGTGTGTGTGTGTGATACTCGATTTTGTTTTGTTTTTCAAGTGCGCGCCTACTGAAATCGATCGGTGCGTGTCCGTGGGAATAAGTTATTGCAGATTGTCGGTTTCGTTTCTGATTTAGTGCGTAATATCGGGGCAATATATCTCGACGCAGAACAATCTGTAATAAAACGCTTGTCTATATCATCGTCATCTCTCGCCTTTAACGACGAGGAAATTGGTGGAGGCGCCGGGCAAACGGACGTGCACATGGCGCGATAATTAAACTTATGCAAAACTCCGACGTCGTTGCTCTCTTTCCATATCACCACTTTATCTATAACCTCATCTCTTTCAGTCGCCTACTACATTCTCTCTGCTCGTTTCACCGGAGATCCGAGAATTCGCCCAACCCCGTTCGTACACAGAGGCATTAATCAATGCAACAGGTTCTCTCGATTGATTTTTACTCGACTTTGTTTGCACCTCGCCGGGTCTACGAAACACTCTCTCACTCTCTCTTTCATCTTCGTCCATTACCCATCTCACTCACTCACTCACATACGCTGGCTGTTTGATTCTCTCAAACCGTGTGATCCAGAAATTTGACTATTGTATGATCTTGATTAGATTTTCGCAGACGACGGCGACATTCGAATCGTAATCAGAGCCGTCCTGATTAAAAGTATGACTAGGTGTTGTGCTCAAACAATTTGATTGGATGTAGGTCAATCGTATCAACATATTACAAATGAACTATTTCTTTTTGTCAGAATTAAGATTTTAGCAAAACAATCAAATCATTTATAAACGTAGTTATAAATAAGAAAGATTTCATGAAAATATTTGAGTATTTCAAATTTATACTTATATTTGTTTAGAATTTTGTGCATTCATCAATATTTAGACTTATTGAAGTTTTTGAGTCGACCGATTTCGATGAAACTTATTATACGCATTTTTAGTTAATACTTTCCTTGTTTCATATTTATTACAGCTTAACCTTATTTCATTATGATACAACTTGACCTAACCTATTTTATTTCAAGTTAAGTTTTCAATTACACTTTTTGTTTATTGGAAATGACACTTATATTACATTTGACGTTTGTATAAAACAAAATGACATTTCTATTATGAATGATAGTTCTATTATAATTGACGTTTATATAATCAATGACGACCGCTCAAATTATCATCAAATTAGAAACAAAATAACATTTGTATTGTTTATAATTTATAAACATAGTTATAAATAAGAAAGATTTCATGAAAATATTTGAGTATTTCAAATTTATACTTATATTTGTTTAGAATTTTGTGCATTCATCAATATTTAGACTTATTGAAGTTTTTGAGTCGACCGATTTCGATGAAACTTATTATACGCATTTTAGCGAGCGCTGCTAATATTATAACGTTGTTATAATTTTCGAATCGAACTCCGTTCAAAAAAAAAATAATATTTTTCGAACGAGTCTACCGATTTTGATGAAACTTATTATACGTATTTAAGAGAGCGCTGCTAGTATTATAACGCTGTTAGAATTTTCGAATCGAACTCCGTTCAAAAAATATTTTTTATTTTTCGAACGAGTCGACCGATTTCTGATGAAACTTGTTAACAAAAATATGTTTTATTTTTGAACGAGTCGACCGATTTCGATGAAACTCCGTTCAAAAATATGTTTTATTTTTCGACGAGTCGACCGATTTCGATGAAAACTCCGTTCAAAAATATGTTTTGTAACGTGGTAAAATAGACAACGCTGCAAGTGCGCTCCACGTTGCAACTATGTTTCCAAAATTCGGGGAGACCGCAGCGAACCGCGAAGGAAGACGGTTCAGATCTGTGAGTCCAAAACCGTGAAAGAAGACGGCTAAGGGCTCAGGTAGAGAAGATATGTATATGCTCCAAGAGGATGGTGTTAGTGCTCTAGAGGAGCC
>NW_017098139.1:0-655 GCF_001412225.1 Nicrophorus vespilloides
AGTCTAGTCAAATTACTCAACTAAACATTAATTTGACTAACTTTTATATTAAAACAACCAAACTTAATTTAATTACGTATTCAACTAAGTACAGAAAAACAATAAATTTACACATCTCAAACATTAATGCAGTTTCTTAAGGAATAAAATAACACTTTTCATTCATTAACACTGATTTTCAGATTACATTTTCTTTTTGTTATTATTTCAAAATAAAATTTACTAAAAAAGTCTAGTCAAATTACTCCACTAAACATTAATTTGAGTAACTTTAACATTAAAACAACTAAACTTAATTTAATTACGTATTCAACTAAGAAAACTACAGAAAAACAGAAAATTTACACATCTCAAACATTAATGCAGTTTCTTAAGGAATAAAATAACACTTTTCATTCATTAACACTGATTTTCATATTACATTTTCTATTTGTTATTATTTCAAAATAAAATTTACTAAAAAAGTCTAGTCAAATTACTCCACTAAACATTAATTTAACTAACTTTAACATTAAAACAAGTAAACTTAATTTAATTACGTATTCAACTAAGAAAACTATAAAAAACAGGAAATTTACACATCTCAAACATTAATGCAGTTTCTTAAGGAATAAAATAACACTTTTCATACATTAACACTGATTTTCAGATTACG
>NW_017098139.1:680-1935 GCF_001412225.1 Nicrophorus vespilloides
ATTTCTTTTTGTTATTATTTCAAAATAAAATTTACTAAAAAATCTAGTCAAATTACTCCACTAAAAATTAATTTGACTAACTTTAACATTAAAACAACTAAACTTAACTTAATTACGTATTCAACTAAGAAAACTACAGAAAAACAGGAAATTTACACATCTCAAACATTAATGCAGTTTCTTAAGGAATAAAATAACACTTTTCATTCATTAACACTGATTTTCAGATTACATTTCCTTTTTGTTATTATTTCAAAATAAAATTTACTAAAAAAGTCTAGTCAAATTACTCCACTAAACATTAATTTGACTAACTTTAACATTAAAACAACTAAACTTAATTTAATTACGTATTCAACTAAGAAAACTACAGAAAAATTTCCTTTTTGTTATTATTTCAAAATAAAATTTACTAAAAAAGACTAGTCAAATTACTCCACTAAACATTAATTTGACTAACTTTAACATTAAAACAAGTAAACTTAACTTAATTACGTATTCAACTAAGAAAACTACAGAAAAACAGGAAATTTACACATCTCAAACATTAATGCAGTTTCTTAAGGAATAAAATAACACTTTTCATTCATTAAGACTGATTTTCAGATTACATTTCCTTTTTGTTATTATTTCAAAATAAAATTTACTTAAAAAGTCTAGTCAAATTACTCCACTAAACATTAATTTGACTAACTTTAACATTAAAACAAGTAAACTTAATTTAATTACGTATTCAACTAAGAAAATTACAAAAAAAACAGGAAGTTTACACATTTCAAACATTAATGCAGTTTCTTAAGGAAAAAAATAACACTTTTCATTCATTAACACTGATTTTCAGATTACATTTCTTTTTGTTTTTATTATTTTAAAATAAAATTTACTAAAAAAAAGTCTAGTCAAATTTCTCAACTAAACATTAATTTGACTAACTTTAACATTAAAACAACTAAACTTAATTTAATTACTTATTCAACTAAGAAAACTATAAAAAAACAGGAAATTTACACATGTCAAACATTAATGCAGTTTCTTAAGGATCCTTAAGAAACTGCATTAATGTTTGAGATGTGTAAATTTCCTGTTTTTCTGTAGTTTTCTTAGTTGAATACGTAATTAAGTTAAGTTTAGTTGTTTTAATGTTAAAGTTAGTCAAATTAATGTTTAGTGGAGTAATTTGACTAGACTTTTTTAGTAAATTTTATTTTGAAATAATTTGAAAATCAGTGTTAATGAATGAAAAGTGTTATTTTAT